>NC_091387.1:2344862-2489862 GCF_038502225.1 Cherax quadricarinatus
CCTCACACACTCCATGTGTTGCCTGGTACACTCGTTACCTCACACACTCCATGTGTTGCCTGGTACACTCGCTACCTCACACACTCCATGTGTTGCCTGGTACACTCACTACCTCATACACACACTCCATGTGTTGCCTGGTACACTCGTTACCTCACACACTCCATGTGTTGCCTGGTACACTCGTTACCTCACACACTCCATGTGTTGCCTGGTACACTCACTACCTCACACACTCCATGTGTTGCCTGGTACACTCGCTACCTCACACACTCCATGTGTTGCCTGGTACACTCGTTACCTCACACACTCCATGTGTTGCCTGGTACACTCGTTACCTCACACACTCCATGTGTTGCCTGGTACACTCGCTACCTCACACACTCCATGTGTTGCCTGGTACACTCACTACCTCATACACACATCCCATGTGTTGCCTGGTACACTCACTACCTCATACACACACTCCATGTTTTGTCTGGTAGTTTACCTGGAGTTTACCTGGAGAGAGTTTCGGGGGTCAACGCCCCCGCGGCCCGGTCTGTGACCAGGCCTCCTGGTGGATCAGCGCCTGATCAACCAGGCTGTTGCTGCTGGCTGCACGCAAACCAACGTACGAGCCACAGCCCGGCTGATCAGGAACTGCCTTTAGGTGCTTGTCCAGTGCCAGCTTGAAGACTGCCAGGGGTCTGTTTGTAATCCCCCTTATGTGTGCTGGGAGGCAGTTGAACAGTCTCGGTCCCCTGACACTTATTGTATGGTCTCTTAACGTGCTAGTGACACCCCTGCTTTTCATTGGGGGGACGGTGCATCGTCTGCCAAGTCTTTTGCTTTCGTAGTGAGTGATTTTCGTGTGCAAGTTCGGTACTAGTCCCTCTAGGATTTTCCAGGTGTATATAATCATGTATCTCTCCCTCCTGCGTTCCAGGGAATACAGGTTTAGAAACCTCAAGCGCTCCCAGTAATTGAGGTGTTTTATCTCCGTTATGCGCGCCGTGAAAGTTCTCTGTACATTTTCTAGGTCGGCAATTTCACCTGCCTTGAAAGGTGCTGTTAGAGTGCAGCAATATTCCAGCCTAGATAGAACAAGTGACCTGAAGAGTGTCATCATGGGCTTGGCCTCCCTAGTTTTGAAGGTTCTCATTATCCATCCTGTCATTTTTCTAGCAGATGCGATTGATACAATGTTATGGTCCTTGAAGGTGAGATCCTCCGACATAATCACTCCCAGGTCTTTGACGTTGGTGTTTCGCTCTATTTTGTGGCCAGAATTTGTTTTGTACTCTGATGAAGATTTAATTTCCTCATGTTTACCATATCTGAGTAATTGAAATTTCTCATCGTTGAACTTCATATTGTTTTCTGCAGCCCACTGAAAGATTTGGTTGATGTCCGCCTGGAGCCTTGCAGTGTCTGCAATGGAAGACACTGTCATGCAGATTCGGGTGTCATCTGCAAAGGAAGACACGGTGCTGTGGCTGACATCCTTGTCTATGTCGGATATGAGGATGAGGAACAAGATGGGAGCTAGTACTGTGCCTTGTGGAACAGAGCTTTTCACCGTAGCTGCCTCGGACTTTACTCTGTTGACGACTACTCTCTGTGTTCTGTTAGTGAGGAAATTATAGATCCATCGACCAACTTTTCCTGTTATTCCTTTAGCGCGCATTTTGTGCGCTATTACGCCATGGTCACACTTGTCGAAGGCTTTTGCAAAGTCTGTATATATTACATCTGCATTCTTTTTGTCTTCTAGTGCATTTAGGACCTTGTCGTAGTGATCCAGTAGTTGAGACAGACAGGAGCGACCTGTTCTAAACCCATGTTGCCCTGGGTTGTGTAACTGATGGGTTTCTAGATGGGTGGTGATCTTGCTTCTTAGGACCCTTTCAAAGATTTTTATGATATGGGATGTTAGTGCTATTGGTCTGTAGTTCTTTGCTGTTGCTTTACTGCCCCCTTTGTGGAGTGGGGCTATGTCTGTTGTTTTTAGTAACTGAGGGACGACCCCCGTGTCCATGCTCCCTCTCCATAGGATGGAAAAGGCTCGTGATAGGGGCTTCTTGCAGTTCTTGATGAACACAGAGTTCCATGAGTCTGGCCCTGGGGCAGAGTGCATGGGCATGTCATTTATCGCCTGTTCGAAGTCATTTGGCGTCAGGATAACATCGGATAGGCTTGTGTTAATCAAATTTTGTGGCTCTCTCATAAAAAATTCATTTTGATCTTCGACTCTCAGTCTGGTTAGCGGCTTGCTAAAAACTGAGTCATATTGGGACTTGAGTAGCTCACTCATTTCCTTGCTGTCATCTGTGTAGGACCCATCTTGTTTAAGTAGGGGCCCAATACTGGACGTTGTTCTCGATTTTGATTTGGCATAGGAGAAGAAATACTTTGGGTTTCTTTCGATTTCATTTATGGCTTTTAGTTCTTCCCGCGATTCCTGACTCCTAAAGGATTCTTTTAGCTTAAGTTCGATGCTTGCTATTTCTCTGACCAGTGTCTCCCTGCGCATTTCTGATATATTGACCTCTTTTAGCCGCTCTGTTATTCTTTTCCGTCGCCTGTAAAGGGAGCGCCTGTCTCTTTCTATTTTACATCTACTCCTCCTTTTTCTTAGAGGAATAAGCCTTGTGCATACATCGAGTGCCACCGAGTTAATCTGTTCTAGGCATAAGTTTGGGTCTGTGTTGCTTAGTATATCTTCCCAGCTTATATCGGTTAGGACTTGGTTTACTTGGTCCCACTTTATGTTTTTGTTATTGAAGTTGAATTTGGTGAATGCTCCCTCGTGACTAGTCTCATTTTGTCGGTTTGAGGCTCCACGCATACATGTCTGAACCTCAATTATGTTGTGATCTGAGTATATTGTTTTTGATATGGTGACATTTCTTATCAGATCATCATTGTTAGTGAAGATGAGGTCTAGTGTATTCTCCAGTCTAGTAGGCTCTATTATTTGCTGGTTTAAATTGAATTTTGTGCAGAGATTTAAAAGCTCGTGTGAGTGTGAGTTTTCATCAGAGCTGCCTCCTGGTGTTATTACTGCAACAATATTATTTGCTATATTCCTCCATTTTAGGTGCCTTAAGTTGAAATCCCCCAGGAGCAAGATGTTGGGTGCAGGAGCTGGAAGATTTTCCAGACAGTGGTCAATTTTTAACAGCTGTTCCTGGAATTGCTGGGATGTTGCATCCGGAGGCTTGTAGACTACCACAATGACTAGGTTTTGGTTCTCGACCTTTACTGCTAAAACTTCCACTACGTCATTTGAGGCATTAAGCAGTTCTGTGCAAACAAGTGACTCTGCAATGTACAGGCCAACCCCCCCCTTTTGCCTGTTCACTCTGTCACATCTGTATAGGTTGTAACCTGGGATCCATATTTCGTTGTCCAAGTGATCCTTTATGTGGGTCTCAGTGAAAGCCGCGAACATTGCCTTTGCCTCTGCAAGCAGTCCACGGATGAAAGGTATTTTGTTGTTTATTGCTGGCTTTAGACCCTGTATATTTGCAAAGAAGAATGTTATCGGACTGGTGGTATTGTTGGTACTGGGGGGGGATTTTTTTTCCGGCATTAGTATCTGTATCTGTTGGTTTGGAGTGGAGGCCATCGACTGTGGTTCCACTCCAGGAATGACTGGATTTGGTGTACGATTTCTGCCATTTCCTGCCAGTTTTTTTTCCTTCCTGGCACTAAAAAACCTCTCCCTCTTGAGTGGCTGTGGCTACCCAGGTTTTCCCATGGCCTGGATGTTTTGTATCTTTTTGTCCCCTTTAGATGGTATGCCTGGCAATTTAAGTTATAGCACAGTCTTTCCTGTACTGAAGAGGTACACATTTCAGGGTGAAAAAGCTTACAGGAAGGGAGTTTGCATTTTCCTGTTGTCATATGGGCATGACATTTTCTAGGGTGGTCATAGTTGCATGTCCCATCTGTTTTTCCAGATTTCCCATGCCAGCAGATACCAAGTGCATAGTATGTGCACAGGCTTGGTTTCCGTTTGCCTTGGGTTTCTGTGACTGTATTCCCTGTTGGTGCATGTTTCCCTGTCTTATTCCTATCCTCCCTAGCACCAACAATGGAGCTCCCACCAGTTGTTTTTGGTAATTTATCCTCACTATTGCTATTGGAGTCCTCTTGTTTGCTATTTCCTGCGGTATTTCTGGTTTGCAATATTGGTTTTATCTTATCTTTGACTACACTTGTTTCCCTACTATGGCTCCTGTCCTCTATGAGGTCATTTATATGTATTCCTTCCTGCGTATAATTCCCGACTACCTGGACAAAATCTCCAGCTTCACCATTACTGTCTCCCAGGACAGTATCTCCAGCTTCACCATTACTGTCTCCCAGGACAGCACCTCCAGCTTCACCATTACTGTCTCCCAGGACAGCACTATCAGCCCTACATTTACTGACTACCAGGACATCACCTCCAGCCTTACAGTTTGTGACTACATGGCCAGTATCAAGGGCAGTACCATTCAGCCCGGACTTTTTATGTTCCCATCTGTTGTAGAAAGCTTCCAGGTTTTCTATGAAAGCAGCTTTGATGTTATCCTCTTTTAATACCCTTGTGATTTTAGTCCACAGATTTTCCTCATTTGGGCATACCCAGAAACACTTCTCTGTTTTAATACTGCTTGTAGCTAGTTCTGGGATATCTGCACAAGGGGCGTGACACCAATTTCCACAAAAATGACAATTTATCCATGTGGAAGCCCGTTTGTTTGACTGACCACAGACTACACAGAGCTTCATAATGATTTGAATGGTTGATTTACTGCAAGTCTACTAGCAACCTCTTGAATATTATATTAATAACCTTAAATGAAGCTCTAGCTATTTGTATTTCTGTTTCTAACTCTTTTTGTATATTGGACAGCTTACCGTCACGTTCCTGATTTTTAATGTTTGTGTTTATAAGGGCGCCTACAAACCCATCCGTTTACAGTCTGCTTTATTGTCCAATGAAACTGTTTGAAACCAGTCCCAGGTTCGGACCAGTCAAGGGTTCGGACCAGTCGATCTGCTCTGATCAGTGGGTCACTTATTTAAAACATACTGGTCGGTGATTTGAGCTAACACATGAAGGATCTACTGGAAATTATCTACCCGAGTAATATGTGATTTGACTGATACAAAAGTATAACTTGCGTGTTGAAGAGCCGGTGATATCTGGCAGCTCCTACAATGACGTACAGTCGACCTCTTTGTTTATCAATCGCTGTATCTGGCTTTTCTATTTTTGTTTTTCCGTCTCCACCACAATAAATGCTATATTATCACTATAGTTGACTGGTGCAAATTTTGGAGGAAGGGCGCTTTTTCTGTAGTAATAATTGCTTCTCGTTGTGTATATTCGACCGCTGGTAACTACAGGTTATATGAAATTCACAGTAACGTCTCGTATTTCAAGAAAATGAAACTAATGAAAGTCACTCCACTCCACTAAGTACCATTATAATACTGGTTAGTTGCTACTACAACACTGTATTCTGCTATTCACTGGTATCACTAGATTATATGCGAGTACACTAGCAGGCCAGGAAGATTATTAAAAACAGCTGACCTGTGGTAAGTTTCTGGCGACTTCTGGCACCTGCCTCTATAGGCTTATCACTTCATTTACAAATTCACCTGTTTTCAAATGACACTTTAGCCTTTATCATCAATATACTAGGGAGCCACTGTAGTATACACTATACACTATGTATACTCAAAGCTTTCAGGGAGACTTTCTTTCCTCTGACACAACGTTCAATTATTATTATTTTTTCCACACGGGAAACAGGCCTATGATTCCCCTCTGGCAGTAAACTCTGCTAGGTAATGCACACTAATTCTCCTTTTTTGACTCAGTATATAATGTTTTCCGCCCAAGATTGGTTCCAGGCGCTACTTCATACACACACTTCATGTGTTGCCTGGTACACTCACTACCTCATACACACACTCCATGTGTTGTCTGGTACACTCACTACCTCATACACACACTTCATGTGTTGCCTGGTACACTCACTACCTCATACACACACTCCATGTGTTGTCTGGTACACTCACTACCTCATACACACACTCCATGTGTTGCCTGGTACACTCACTACCTCATACACACACTCCATGTGTTGTCTGGTACACTCACTACCTCATACACACACTTCATGTGTTGCCTGGTACACTCACTACCTTATACACACACTCCATGTGTTGTCTGGTACACTCACTACCTCATACACACACTCCATGTGTTGCCTGGTACACTCACTACCTCATACACACTCCATGTGTTGTCTGGTACACTCACTACCTCATACACACACTCCATGTGTTGTCTGGTACACTCACTACCTCATACACACACTCCATATGTTGCCTGGTACACTCGCTACCTCACACACTCCATGTGTTGCCTGGTACACTCGCTGCCTCACACTCCATGTGTTGCCTGGTACACTCGCTACCTCACACACTCCATGTGTTGCCTGGTACACTCGCTACCTCACACACTCCATGTGTTGCCTGGTACACTCGCTACCTCACACACTCCATGTGTTGCCTGGTACACTCGTTACCTCACACACTCCATGTGTTGCCTGGTACACTCGCTACCTCACACACTCCATGTGTTGCCTGGTACACTCATTACCTCACACACTCCATGTGTTGCACCAACATGCTCATTTAACAACGAGGCAACCAAGAAAATAACAGTAGTGGTCGTAGAAGATTGTCATGATAGTCATAGTAACAGTAGTAGCAGCAGAGCCACTAGTATACACAACTCTGGAGTTTACCTGGAGAGAGTTCCGGGGGTCAACGCCCCCGCGGCCCGGTCTGTGACTAGGCCTCCTGGTGTATCAGAGCCTGATCAACCAGGCTGTTACTGCTGGCTGCACGCAAACCAACGTATGAGCCACAGCCCGGCTGGTCAGGAACCGACTTTAGGTGCTTGTCTAGTGCCAGCTTGAAGACTGAGAGGGATCTGTTGGTAATCCCCCTTATGTGTGCTGGGAGGCAGTTGAACAGTCTCGGGCCCCTGACACTTATTGTATGGTCTCTTAATGTTCTAGTGACACCCCTGCTTTTCATTGGGGGGATGTTGCATCGTCTGCCAAGTCTTTTGCTTTCGTAGTGAGTGATTTTCGTGTGCAAGTTCGGTACTAGTCCCTCTAGGATTTTCCAGGTGTATATAATCATGTATCTCTCCCACCTGCATTCCAGGGAATACAGGTTCAGGAACCTCAAGCGCTCCCAGTAATTGAGGTGTTTTATTTCCGTTATGCGCACCATGAAGGTTCTCTGTACATTTTCTAGGTCAGCAATTTCACCTGCCTTGAAAGGTGCTGTTAGTGTGCAGCAATATTCCAGCCTAGATAGAACAAGTGACCTGAAGAGTGTCATCATGGGCTTGGCCTCCCTAGTTTTGAAGGTTCTCATTATCCATCCTGTCATTTTTCTAGCAGATGCGATTGATACAATGTTATGGTCCTTGAAGGTGAGATCCTCTGACATGATCACTCCCAGGTCTTTGACGTTGGTGTTTCGCTCTATTTCGTGGCCAGAATTTGTTTTGTACTCTGATGAAGATTTAATTTCCTCATGTTTACCATATCTGAGTAATTGAAATTTCTCATCGTTGAACTTCATATTGTTTTCTGCAGCCCACTGAAAGATTTGGTTGATGTCCGCCTGGAGCCTTGCAGTGTCTGCAATGGAAGACACTGTCATGCAGATTCGGGTGTCATCTGCAAAGGAAGACACGGTGCTGTGGCTGACATCCTTGTCTATGTCGGATATGAGGATGAGGAACAAGATGGGAGCGAGTACTGTGCCTTGTGGAACAGAGCTTTTCACCGTAGCTGCCTCGGACTTTACTCTGTTGACGACTACTCTCTGTGTTCTGTTAGTGAGGAAATTACAGATCCATCGACCGACTTTTCCTGTTATTCCTTTAGCACACATTTTGTGCGCTATTACGCCATGGTCACACTTGTCGAAGGCTTTTGCAAAGTCTGTATATATTACATCTGCATTCTTTTTGTCTTCTAGTGCATTTAGGACCTTGTCGTAGTGATCCAATAGTTGAGACAGACAGGAGCGACCTGTTCTAAACCCATGTTGCCCTGGGTTGTGTAACTGATGGGTTTCTAGATGGGTGGTGATCTTGCTTCTTAGGACTCTTTCAAAGATTTTTATGATATGGGATGTTAGTGCTATCGGTCTAATTCTTTGCTATTGCTTTACTGCCCCCTTTGTGGAGTGGGCCTATGTCTGTTTTTAGTAACTGTGGGACGACCCCAGTGTCCATGCTCCCTCTCCATAGGATGGTAAAGGCTCGTGCAGTTCTTGATGAACACGGAGTTCCATGAGTCTGGCCCTGGGGCAGAGTGCATGGGCATGTCATTTATCGCCTGTTCGAAGTCATTTGGCGTCAGGATAACATCAGATAGGCTTGTGTTAACCAAATTCTGTGGCTCTCTCATAAAAAATTAATTTTGATCTTCGACTCTCAGTTTGGTTAGCGGCTTGCTAAAAACTGAGTCATATTGGGACTTGAGTAGCTCACTCATTTCCTTGCTGTTATCTGTGTAGGACCCATCTTGTTTAAGTAGGGGCCCAATACTGGACGTTGTTCTCGACTTTGATTTGGCATAGGAGAAGAAATACTTTGGGTTTCTTTCGATTTCATTTATGGCTTTTAGTTCTTCCCGCGATTCCTGACTCCTATAAGATTCCTTTAGCTTAAGTTCGATGTTTGCTATTTCTCTGACCAGTGTCTCCCTACGCATTTCAGATATATTGACCTCTTTTAGCCGCTCTGTTATTCTTTTCCGTCGCCTGTAAAGGGAGCGCCTGTCTCTTTCTATTTTACATCTACTCCTCCTTTTTCTTAGAGGAATAAGCCTTGTGCATACATCGAGTGCCAGCAAGTTAATCTGTTCTAGGCATAAGTTGGGGTCTGTGTTGCTTAGTATATCTTCCCAGCTTATATCGGTTAGGACTTGGTTTATTTGGTCCCACTTTGTTTTTGTTATTGAAATTGAATTTGGTGAATGCTCCCTCGTGAGTTAGTTTAATGTTTATTATGCACCCCATACCCATCCTGTGGGCGGTAGTCAAAAGATTACAGAGGTACATAATTGGTCCAGGGACTGGACTCCAAAGTTTGATAGCTGAGCAAGTTACAGAGGTAATGAACTCACAATTTACAAAGGTAATGAACTCATAATTTACAAAGGTAATGAACTCCAGGTAGGTCTGGTCACAATCATGAAAAGTTAAAGGTATTTACAGATTACAGAGGTACGTAATGGGTCCAGGGACTGGGCCCCCAAAGTTTTGATAGCTGAACTAGGTACAAAGGTAATGAGCTCACAAGTTACAAAGGTAATGAATTCTGTAGAATTCAAATTCAAATTCAAATTCAAAGTTTATTCTCTATAAGGATTACAATGCTGAGTTTACAGAAATTTGGTTATTGTTTGGTTTACATGTAGTAGAATTGAGATTACAGAGTGTACCACGAGAACGCTTAGCATGGCTAGGCATTTCGGGCATACTTAGTTTTATTCTTAATTGTAAAATATTACAAATTATGAGGTAAGTTGGTATTATGGCTAAGTGACTAAATACTAGATTGTGAGTTTAGCAATGTGAATGCTTTTGTTTTGGCACAGTACATAGTTTCAGTATTGGAGTATCACAGGATTCATTATTTTAAGACTGAGATTAATATTTCTGTTTATGGTCAAATGAGTGAGTGAGTGTAAGTGTGAACCACCAGATGGTATTCGTGTAGTTAGTTGACGGGATTGCTGGGATGTTGCATCCGGAGGCTAGTAGACTACCACAATGACTAGGTTTTGGTTCTCGACCTTTACTGCTAAAACTTCCACTACATCATTTGAGGCATTAAGCAGTTCTGTGCAAACAAGTGACTCTGCAATGTACAGGCCAACCCCCCCCCCTTTTGCCTGTTCACTCTGTCACATCTGTATAGGTTGTAACCTGGGATCCATATTTCGTTGTCCAAGTGATCCTTTATGTGGGTCTCAGTGAAAGCCGCGAACATTGCCTTTGCCTCTGCAAGCAGTCCACGGATGAAAGGTATTTTGTTGTTTGTTGCTGGCTTTAGACCCTGTATATTTGCAAAGAAGAATGTCATCGGACTGGTGGTATTGTTGGTACTGGGGGGGGGATTTTTTTTCCGGCATTAGTATCTGTATCTGTTGGTTTGGAGTGGAGGCCATCGACTGTGGTTCCACTCCAGGAATAACTGGATTTGGTGTACGATTTCTGCCATTTCCTTCCAGTTTTTTTTCCTTCCTGGCACTAAAAAACCTCTCCCTCTTGAGTGGCTGTGGCTACCCAGGTTTTCCCATGGCCTGGATGTTTTGTATCTTTTTGTCCCCTTTAGATGGTGTGCCTGGCAATTTAAGTTATAGCACAGTCTTTTGGCTTAAATAGTAATGCACTTCTTACCGAATAAGACAAGCAAAAATTTGTGTATGCAATAATTTTGCAAAAAATCATTCTGAACCTAACGAAAAAAATATATTTCAATGTGTTTGTTTATTATTAAATTATTGTAAACTTATCTAAAATATATTTAGTTGGATTAGGCTAAATTAAATTACGCTTGTTATAATAAGGTCAGGTAAGTTTTCTAAGGTTCTTTTGGTAGAAAATTACTAATTTTTACATTAATATAAATGAAAAAAAAAATATATCTTTAAGCGCATAAGAGAAAATTTTAGAAAAGACTTAATTTTAAATGAGTTCTTGTTAACTGACCAATTTTACCTATTTGGAGCCACATTAATATATATATATATATATATATATATATATATATATATATATATATATATATATATATATATATATATATATATATATTTTCAACAAATTTTGTTGAAAATAAGAAAAAGTTTTGGAGTGAGATTAACAAGTTAAGAAAGCCTAGAGAACAAATGGATTTGTCAGTTAAAAATAGGAGAGGAGAGTTATTAAATGGAGAGTTAGAGGTATTGGGAAGATGGAAGGAATATTTTGAGGAATTGTTAAATGTTGATGAAGATAGGGAAGCTGTGATTTCGTGTATAGGGCAAGGAGGAATAACATCTTGTAGGAGTGAGGAAGAGCCAGTTGTGAGTGTGGGGGAAGTTCGTGAGGCAGTAGGTAAAATGAAAGGGGGTAAGGCAGCCGGGATTGATGGGATAAAGATAGAAATGTTAAAAGCAGGTGGGGATATAGTTTTGGAGTGGTTGGTGCAATTGTTTAATAAATGTATGGAAGAGGGTAAGGTACCTAGGGATTGGCAGAGAGCATGCATAGTTCCTTTGTATAAAGGCAAAGGGGATAAAAGAGAGTGCAAAAATTATAGGGGGATAAGTCTGTTGAGTGTACCTGGTAAAGTGTATGGTAGAGTTATAATTGAAAGAATTAAGAGTAAGACGGAGAATAGGATAGCAGATGAACAAGGAGGCTTTAGGAAAGGTAGGGGGTGTGTGGACCAGGTGTTTACAGTGAAACATATAAGTGAACAGTATTTAGATAAGGCTAAAGAGGTCTTTGTGGCATTTATGGATTTGGAAAAGGCGTATGACAGGGTGGATAGGGGGGCAATGTGGCAGATGTTGCAAGTGTATGGTGTAGGAGGTAGGTTACTGAAAGCAGTGAAGAGTTTTTACGAGGATAGTGAGGCTCAAGTTAGAGTATGTAGGAAAGAGGGAAATTTTTTCCCAGTAAAAGTAGGCCTTAGACAAGGATGTGTGATGTCACCATGGTTGTTTAATATATTTATAGATGGGGTTGTAAGAGAAGTAAATGCGAGGGTCTTGGCAAGAGGCGTGGAGTTAAAAGATAAAGAATCACACACAAAGTGGGAGTTGTCACAGCTGCTCTTTGCTGATGACACTGTGCTCTTGGGAGATTCTGAAGAGAAGTTGCAGAGATTGGTGGATGAATTTGGTAGGGTGTGCAAAAGAAGAAAATTAAAGGTGAATACAGGAAAGAGTAAGGTTATGAGGATAACAAAAAGATTAGGTGATGAAAGATTGAATATCAGATTGGAGGGAGAGAGTATGGAGGAGGTGAACGTATTCAGATATTTGGGAGTGGACGTGTCAGCGGATGGGTCTATGAAAGATGAGGTGAATCATAGAATTGATGAGGGAAAAAGAGTGAGTGGTGCACTTAGGAGTCTGTGGAGACAAAGAACTTTGTCCTTGGAGGCAAAGAGGGGAATGTATGAGAGTATAGTTTTACCAACGCTCTTATATGGGTGTGAAGCGTGGGTGATGAATGTTGCAGCGAGGAGAAGGCTGGAGGCAGTGGAGATGTCATGTCTGAGGGCAATGTGTGGTGTGAATATAATGCAGAGAATTCGTAGTTTGGAAGTTAGGAGGAGGTGCGGGATTACCAAAACTGTTGTCCAGAGGGCTGAGGAAGGGTTGTTGAGGTGGTTCGGACATGTAGAGAGAATGGAGCGAAACAGAATGACTTCAAGAGTGTATCAGTCTGTAGTGGAAGGAAGGCGGGGTAGGGGTCGGCCTAGGAAGGGTTGGAGGGAGGGGGTAAAGGAGGTTTTGTGTGCGAGGGGCTTGGACTTCCAGCAGGCATGCTTGAGCGTGTTTGATAGGAGTGAATGGAGACAAATGGTTTTTAATACTTGACGTGCTGTTGGAGTGTGAGCAAAGTAACATTTATGAAGGGATTCAGGGAAACCGGCAGGCCGGACTTGAGTCCTGGAGATGGGAAGTACAGTGCCTGCACTCTGAAGGAGGGGTGTTAATGTTGCAGTTTAAAAACTGTAGTGTAAAGCACCCTTCTGGCAAGACAGTGATGGAGTGAATGATGGTGAAAGTTTTTCTTTTTCGGGCCACCCTGCCTTGGTGGGAATCGGCCAGTGTGATAATAAAAAAAAAAAAAAAAAAATATATATTATATATATATAATATATATATATAATATATAATATATATATATATAATATATATATATATATATTCCCAAGACTGGTTACATAATTCTGATTTGTTGGTCAGAATAAACGAAAACAAATTGGATGCAAAATTGGAAATCTTTTGTTAGAATTATTGGGATTCTGTGTTTGTGTACTCACCTAATTGTGGTTGCAGGGGTCGAGACTTAGCTCCTGGCCCCGCCTCTTCACCGACCGCTACTAGGTCCTCTCTCCCCCTGCTCCATGAGCTTTATCATACCTCGTCTTAAAACTATGTATGGTTCCTGCCTCCACTACATCACTTGCTAGACTATTCCACTTCCTAACAACTCTATGACTAAAGAAATACTTCTTAACATCCCTTTGATTCATCTGAGTCTTCAGCTTCCAATTGTGGCCCCTTGTTTCTGTGTCCCCTCTCTGGAACATCCTGTTTCTGTCCACCTTGTCTATTCCACGCAGTATTTTGTATGTCGTTATCATGTCTCCCCTGACGTGTGTGTGTGTGTGTTATGGGACGGGAGGAGTGAGCTAGATAATAAGAGTCATCAACTAGACTTAACCAAGCTGTCTAACAATGGTGGTTCAATGGCAGGGAGCTGAGAGACAATGGTACAAATGATGGAGCCTGTCTAACAATGGTAGTTCCCATGGTCTAGGCTCCAGCCAGGATTTGAAGCTCATCGTGCTAATTCCACTGCTTCACGCTGCGCTCTCCTGTTGTTGCTGTTGATTCTCCTGTTGCAGGTCCTTATTTACTGCTACGTGAATACGAACAACAGGCATAAGGCTCTCTCCTTGACTCCTCAAATGAAATTAACCTTGGATAATCTAATAATATAACTGTCTTATTTTAGAATTCCCCCTTCGTGAAATTTCAGCTTGCAGTGTACACTCTTGATTTTGAAGACTAGTGGTAGTGAGCAGGTGAACGATGCACCAGGAAGCACAAGTTACTAAGAGGGGCTTGTGTGTGGCTGCCGCCAGCCACCGATATTGACTTCCTGAGTAGAAAACCTGATGACTTTACAGTTTCCTCGTCCTGCTCCCCGAGTCTTGCTGCAAAGTACCTTCTGCAGCTTCCTCGTCCTGCTCCCCAAGTCTTGCTGCAAAGTGCCTTCTGCAGCTTCCTCGTCCTGCTCCCCAAGTCTTGCTGCAAAGTGCCTTCTGCAGCTTCCTCGTCCTGATCCCCGAGTCTTGCTGCAAAGTGCCTTCTGCAGCTTCCTCGTCCTGATCCCCGAGTCTTGCTGCAAAGTGCCTTCTGCAGCTTCCTCGTCCTGATCCCCGAGTCTTGCTGCAAAGTGCCTTCTGCAGCTTCCTCGTCCTGATCCCCGAGTCTTGCTGCAAAGTGCCTTCTGCAGCTTCCTCGTCCTGATCCCCGAGTCTTGCTGCAAAGTGCCTTCTGCAGCTTCCTCGTCCTGATCCCCGAGTCTTGCTGCAAAGTGCCTTCTGCAGCTTCCTCGTCCTGATCCCCGAGTCTTGCTGCAAAGTGCCTTCTGCAGCTTCCTCGTCCTGCTCCCCGAGTCTTGCTGCAAAGTTCCTTCTGCAGCTTCCTCGTCCTGCTCCCCGAGTCTTGCTGCAAAGTGCCTTCTGCAGCTTCCTCGTCCTGCTCCCCGAGTCTTGCTGCAAAGTGCCTTCTGCAGCTTCCTCGTCCTGCTCCCCAAGTCTTGCTGCAAAGTGCCTTCTGCAGCTTCCTCGTCCTGATCCCCGAGTCTTGCTGCAAAGTGCCTTCTGCAGCTTCCTCGTCCTGCTCCCCGAGTCTTGCTGCAAAGTGCCTTCTGCAGCTTCCTCGTCCTGATCCCCGAGTCTTGCTGCAAAGTGCCTTCTGCAGCTTCCTCGTCCTGATCCCCGAGTCTTGCTGCAAAGTGCCTTTTGAGGACAAGTGGGAAGACCAAGAGGCCAGTACACACAGTACACCCAGGCTTGAAACACCTTCTGCACAGTTATAGAGGACTGGAATATTACCTGGGAGTGTCAGAGCCAGTACATACAGTACACCCAGGCTTGAAACACCTATTACACAGTGATAGAGGACTGGAATGTTAATGGGTTTAAATTCCATCTACTACACGAGGGTCATTAAGGCTGCAGGTCACCTGTACACCACCAGCCAAGAATACTTTAATACCTAAAATAATGATTAATGTAAACTACCAATGTATATACATTGAGAAACGTAAACCTCTCAGTGTATATACACTGAAGCATACACCTCAGTATATATGCACTGAGACATGTACACTTCTCAGTGTATATACATACAAGATTATTCTGTTTAAAGTTTTCTGCTGTCTGGTAACAATATAACAGTATACTCCAGGTATTGGCCGAAAATATAAATGTTTCTATTGTACACTTCACCCCATGTTGGGGAATTTACATAATAACTCAGATTAAAGCTGAAAACAGAGCCGTTAACTCAATATTAACCTGGTCGTGGCTAAAACAGTGTAGTTTACCCTGTGTTGCTGCCTTGCATGGGTAACTACACTAAATTCCAGCTTCTCTCCATCCCACTTCCACATAAGTGCTTGTAAAACACAATTATACAAAGATTTATTAAATATACATAAAGAAAAATTATTGTTTATATTTTTTTTAGATAATTAACACGTAAATTATGGAATCTTATTTATCATGCTGATGAAATTACATTGTGATATTAAATAAACAAAAAAAAATATATGGAATAATATATTTTAAATTTAATTATTCGTTCGATTTTTGATCGACACCATGCCCAGCCCTTCTAGGGTAGGGTAGGTGCCTGAGCCCGAGCCTTTAGCTCATAAGACTGTCATTCCCATTTGCCCCCTTGGGGCGGGGATGGCAGACCAGAGAGGCCTAGCTTGTGGCTAGGCCTGGGGACAGTTGGTCCCAAAGATGAGGAGGTACTTGTGCCTCCTCCCATGGGAGACTTAGGTCTCAGACACTCCCTAAAGTGAGAGCCAAGGCCGGGCCACCACTTGGAAAAGGCCCGGGCCGGGAGAAAGGATCGTGAACAGGTGGCATGCAACCTAAACTCGCGTGTATACCCTTACGGGAGTAAGGGTATATACCTTCCCAGTTAACTTATTGCTCTGGCCAGGTCATTCAACTTTCTGACTGTCTTGAGGCTGAAGAATTAATTCCTGACATCGTTTTTTAACACCCAGCTGTGCTCTTAAGTACCTGTTTCCTGGCTGTCTACCCTGTCCCTTGACGCTGGTGAGGGGCTCTTGATCTAGGGAATTGGATCTGTGCTCCGGTTCCCTGAACTGAATATGAATGCCTTTCACCCCCCCACCATACGATGTATAATCCTACAGGTTTAGCGCTCCCCCATGATTCATTCATGTCTACCCTATCAGTTCCTCTGAGTATTTTGTACATCATTATCATGTCTCTCCTGGTTCTTCTAATGTGGCCACACTTGAGTTTCCTTAACTTCTCCTCCTAGGACCTGGTGTGGGTTCCATACTGGCGCTGCGTACTCTAAGATTATCCTATGTAGTCTATAAATCCGTGAATGTTGAGTGTTGATTTGCCAAGCATTCGCTGTAGAGAGTATTTGGTGTACACACCTGTATGTAGTTGCAGGGGTCAAGTCACAGCTCTTGGCCCCGCCTCTTCGCTGGTTGCTACTAGGTCCACTCTCCCTGATCCAGGAGCTTTATCGTGTACTCACCGAGTTGTGGTTGGAGGTGTGTGTGTGTGTGTGTGTACAACAAAAGGTGTGGTCACACTAGTGTTGTCTGGTGTGGTCACAGTGTTCCTTGGTGTGGTGACAATAGTGTTCCCTGGTGTGGTGACAGTAGAGTTGCCTGGTGTGGTCACACTAGTGTTGCCTAGTGTGGTGACAGTAGTGTTGCCTGGTGTGGTCACACTAGTGTTGCCTGGTGTGGTCATACTAGTGTTGCCTAGTGTGGTGACAGTAGTGTTGCCTGGTGTGGTCACAGTAGTGTTGCCTGGTGTGGTCACAGTAGTGTTGCCTGGTGTGGTCACAGTAGTGTTGCCTGTTGTGGTCACAGTAGTGTTGCCTGGTGTGGTCACAGTAGTGTTGCCTGGTGTGGTCACAGTAGTGTTGCCTGGTGTGGTCATACTAGTGTTGTCTGGTGTGGTCACAGTGTTCCTTGGTGTGGTGACAATAGTGTTCCCTGGTGTGGTGACAATAGTGTTCCCTGGTGTGGTGCCAGTAGTGTTGCCTGGTGTGGTGCCAGTACTGTTGCCTGGTGTGGTCACACTAGTGTTGCCTAGTGTGGTGACAGTAGTGTTGCCTGGTGTGGTGACAGTAGAGTTGCCTGGTGTGGTCACACTAGTGTTGCCTAGTGTGGTGACAGTAGTGTTGCCTGGTGTGGTCATACTAGTGTTGCCTGGTGTGGTCACAGTAGTTTTGCCTGGTGTGGTCACAGTAGTGTTGCCTGTTGTGGTCACACTAGTGTTGCCTAGTGTGGTGCCAGTAGTGTTGCCTGGTGTGGTCACACTAGTGTTGCCTAGTGTGGTGCCAGTAGTGTTGCCTGGTGTGGTCACACTAGTGTTGCCTAGTGTGGTGACAGTAGTGTTGCCTGGTGTGGTGACAGTAGTGTTGCCTGGTGTGGTGACAGAGTTGCCTGGTGTGGTCACAGTAGTGTTGCCTGGTGTGGTCATACTAGTGTTGCCTGGTGTGGTCACAGTAGTGTTGCCTGGTGTGGTCATACTAATGTTGCCTGGTGTGGTCACAGTAGTGTTGCCTGGTGTGGTCATACTAGTGTTGCCTGGTGTGGTCACAGTAGTGTTGCCTGGTGTGGTCATACTAGTGTTGCCTGGTGTGGTCACAGTAGTGTTGCCTGGTGTGGTCACAGTAGTGTTGCCTGGTGTGGTCACAGTAGTGTTGCCTGGTGTGGTCACAGTAGTGTTGCCTGGTGTGGTCACAGTAGTGTTGCCTGGTGTGGTCACAGTAGTGTTGCCTGGTGTGGTCACAGTAGTGTTGCCTGGTGTGGTCACAGTAGTGTTACCTGGTGTGGTCACAGTAGTGTTGCCTGGTGTGGTCACAGTAGTGTTGCCTGGTGTGGTCACAGTAGTGTTGCCTGGTGTGGTCACAGTAGTGTTGCCTGGTGTGGTGACAGTAGTGTTGCCTGGTGTGGTCACAGTAGTGTTGCCTGGTGTGGTCACAGTAGTGTTGCCTGGTGTGGTCACAGTAGTGTTGCCTGGTCACAACAATAACACTACATCACTATCAACATTCACTCTACCTTATCACCCTAAATTGGTCACAGGAGTCACATTACGAAAGCATTTTACCAGATTTATGAGATGCAAAATTATATTTAATGCCCCTGTGTATTTCTCTCAGTGTATATACACTGAGAAGTGTATTTCTCTCAGTGTATATACACTAAGAAGTGTATTTCTCTCAGTGTATATACACTGAGAAGTGCATTTCTCTCAGTGTATATACACTGAGAAGTGTATTTCTCTCAGTGTATATACACTGAGAGGTGTATTTCTGTGTATATACACTGAGAGGTGTATGACTTTTAGTGTATATACACTGAGAAGTGTATTTCTCATAGTGTATATACACTGAGAAGTGTATTTCTCATAGTGTATATACACTGAGAAGTGTATTTCTCTCAGTGTTTATCTACACTGAGAAGTGTATTTCTCTCAGTGTTTATATACACTGAGAAGTGTATTTCTCTCAGTGTTTATATACACTGAGAAGTGTATTTCTCTCAGTGTTTATATACACTGAGAAGTGTATTTCTCTCAGTGTATATACACTGAGAAGTGTATTTCTCTCAGTGTATATACACTGAGAAGTGTATTTCTCTCAGTGTATATACACTGAGAAGTGTATTTCTCTCAGTGTATATACACTGAGAAGTGTATTTCTCTCAGTGTATATACACTGATACATTTATGCAAGTTATACCTGATAGCATTAAAAAATCTGACATCCCTGCTAGTAAGTTAAACTTTTGTAATTGTAAATAGTAGTATGTAATGTATATATTATTTTTGTATATTTATTTAGTAGTTAGAATTAACATAGACTTACAAATTAATTAATCTAGCATAATTAACTAGTGGTTGGAATTTTCAAATTGTTTTGAGGTATAACTATTTTAAATTTAGATTTTTACTTAGCCTATAGTTTAGGGAATTAGATTGTGATGACACACATAGACTTAGCAATCCTGTATTAAAACTTTCGCTCATTGAGCGAAACATAGTTTTAAATGGGCTAAGTGTAGGTGTTTCACTACGAGTAGATTTACTGAGTATTTTATATAAAGGTATGTCCTTATTAACATTTGTTAGTGGGGCCTCTGGTTCTGTTGTTCGAAATGTGTTCCATCAATTTTAGAACATTCTCACATGCTCTGAGACACGAGTGACGCTTTTCGATCAACTGCCATAGCTGTCCTTTCTAAATAAACGTACCATTGATTTATATTATGCCCATCTTGGTGGGCACCTGTAGACTGTAACAGTAGTCTTTCCCTTTCTCAGACGAGCGAGCATCCGGGCGACACAAGGGTATGATGCTCTGTTTTTTATCAGACTGTTGTTGAATGCATGCTGCATCCTTATATGTGGTTGCAGGAGTGGAGTCACAGCTCCTGGCTCCTCCACACTCTATGTATGTGTATGTATGTGTATGTCAACATGAAAATCAACCTCATGCACTTACAGCTGTCTTCTAAGGAGGCTTTCGCCAACTTTTACTTACTTCCTCAAGCTACGAAATATATAAGCAATGAAAGTAGAAGGTGACGATAAATTATAGTTTTTTGGGTTACTAAGATACAACTCGATTGTCTATAAATCAGTCCTTGAGTGCATACATAACACAGGGAACCTCAACTAAGGAGCATTTATCAGTGACAATGTCATGGAGGTAACATAGGAACACTTGCGGGCGTATATAAGTCAGTAATTATAAGAAATGCGTCGATATTCATCCTTCACTGAAATGTATCAGAGAATGGTGTTGTGGGTGTGTTTAACCTGGTTATAGTTTAATATGTTTATTATGCACCCTATACCCATCCTGTGGGTGGTAGTCAAAAGATTACAGAGGTACATAATGGGTCCAGGAACTGGGCCCCAAAGTTATGATAAATGAACTAGTTACAAAGGTAATGAACTCCAGGTAGATCTGGGTTTAAGGGAGGCATCGGTCTGAGGAGTCGGTACTGGTCCGGTACCGTGATATCGGGTGAACCCTCACTCTCGTACCACTGTGGTCCACCTACGCTACTATCCTCGCATGGTCACTATTATCAAACTAGTCCGATGCCTGATGAGTCTTATTCATCAATAAAGATACCCAGGTGTTGTACATGTGTCTTATTCATCACTATGGATATCCAGGATATGCACGTGTCTTATTCATCAGTAAAGATGTTGAAGTATTTCTCAGGTGTCTTATGCATCATTAATGACACCCAGCATCCTGGGTCATGTACTGCCTCACACAGTGTTATTTATTGATTCATACACTGTGTTATTACTGCCTTACACATGGTGTAAGTGTGGGTGTTCCCACAATGTAACTATCATATAGAACAGTGTAGCAACACTGCTGGTGTTCCCACAATGTAACTTATCATATAGAACAGTGTAGCAACACTGCTGGTGTTCCCACAATGTAACTATCATATAGAACAGTGTAGTAACACTGCTGGTGTTCCCACAATGTAACTATCAGACTAGTTTATTATTATTAAAGATTCGCCGGTATTCTCCGGCCCGGGCCTTTTCCATGTGGTGGCCCGGCCTTGGCTCCCTCTCGAGGGAGTGTCTGAGACCTAAGTCTCTCATGGGAGGAGGCACAAGTACCTCCTCATTTTTGGGACCAATTGTCCCCAGGCCTAGCCACAAGCTAGGCCTCTCTGGCCTGTCATCCCCGCCCCAAGCGGGCTAATGGGAATGAGTCTTGTGAGCTGCAAGCTCTTGCTCAGGCACCTACCCTGCCCTAGAAGGGCTGGGCATGGTAAGATAAGATAAGATTTCGTTCGGATTTTTAACCCCGGAGGGTTAGCCACCCAGGATAACCCAAGAAAGTCAGTGCGTCATCGAGGACTGTCTAACTTATTTCCATTGGGGTCCTTAATCTTGTCCCCCAGGATGCGACCCACACCAGTCGACTAACACCCAGGTACCTATTTGCTGCTAGGTGAACAGGGCAACAGGTGTAAGGAAACGTGTCGAAATGTTTCCACCCCGCCGGGAATCGAACCCGGGCTCTCCGTGTGTGAAGCGGGAGCTTTAGCCACCAGGCCACCGGGCCGAATCAGACTAACCTTTTAAATAACTGTCTTTAGTTATAGAAGATCACAGATTTTATTTAATTAGAGCTAACATGCTACTTCCATAAAAACTGTTGCGTCGTCTTGAAATCTCTAAAACTTATTAAAACCAAAATATATAGCGTTTTTTTTTCTTTTCAAAGATACCAATGAGATGTGGCAGGACTAGATAATTTTTCGTTTGTTTTTCTTCCTAGGTGGGACCCATGGGTAATAAAACAGGGGTATCTGAGTTTACTACTAGGTGGGTAGGAATAGCCCCGGGTGTAAGGTAACTCGGCCCTATACTTCATCATCCAGGGGGACGAGTCTGGTGCTGAGATGACTAGAGAGAGGACAATATCTCACACACTATACTGCTGCATTGTCCTCCTAACAAAAGCATTATCCACCGCTGCACACAGCATCTTCAAGCTCCACCATCAACCCAGAATTTAAAGTGCAATCTCCGTGAAATACTTGGGAGATGCTAGGATACAATAGGCAGTGTGGCCTTGCTAGGCTCAGCGTCTAGGTTAAGCAGATTCTAGATTATTAAAACTAGGTTTTACTGGCTAGTTTATTGTGTACCTCATATCCATCCGGGGCATGGTAGTGGCTAGTTTATTTTGTACCTCATATCCATCCTGTGGATGGTAGTGGCTAGTTTATTGTGTACCTCATATCCATCCTGTGGATGGTAGTGGCTAGTTTATTGTGTACCTCACATCCATCCTGTGGATGGTAGTGGCTAGTTTATTGTGTACCTCATATCCATCCTGTGGATGGTAGTGGCTAGTTTATTGTGTACCTCACATCCATCCTGTGCATGGTAGTGGCTAGTTTATTGTGTACCTCATATCCATCCTGTGGATGGTAGTGGCTAGTTTATTGTGTACCTCACATCCATCCTGTGCATGGTAGTGGCTAGTTTATTTTGTACCTCATATCCATCCTGTGCATGGTAGTGGCTAGTTTATTTTGTACCTCATATCCATCCTGTGCATGGTAGTGGCTAGTTTGTGTACCTCATATCCATCCTGTGCATGGTAGTGGCTAGTTTATTTTGTACCTCATATCCATCCTGTGCATGGTAGTGGCTAGTTTATTTTGTACCTCATATCCATCCTGTGGATGGTAGTGGCTAGTTTGCGTACACCATACCTAGACTAAGCCCTGAACTGAGAGGAATGCGCTATCAGAGGTGAATCCTTCAGATGTGTCGGTCCGGCGTGGATCATTATTTGCTTACGACTTTAGTATGGTCCAGGACCGACCGGAATGTCGCATATAGTTTCCGATTTGTAGGTGAATTGTGAATTGTTTCAGCCAGGGTATTGTGATTTGTTGGTGATTTATATGTTAACGGAATGTTCATTTTTCTCTCCTTCCTGCTGCTGCTGTTCCACAACTGGTCTCCGACCTGCTGCTGTTCCACCATTGGGCACTCAGAAGCACATCCCCCGGGAGCACTCTGAGTGTCGACACTCTGAGTGTTGGAGGAGCCTCCAAGACCAACTCCCTCCCAAGACCCACCTCTCCCTCTCCCTCTATCATGAGTGACAAGACACTCACTCAGGAGGACCCATCGGTGAGTACTGGCTTCAGTAAGCCTCATTTCTTGTGTGTGTACTGGAGTACTGGCTTCAATAAGCCTCATTTCTTGTGTGTGTACTGGAATACTGGCTTCAGCAAGCCTCATTTTGTCCGTGTACTGGTGTACTAGCTTTAGTGAACCAGATCTAACCTAAGCTAACCTAAACTCACTCAACCTAACCTAACTTAACCTAACCAAACCTAACCTAAATGTCGTAACTATGTATATTAATGGTCTTAAGGAAATACGTCAATAAATGCACGTTGAGGATGGGAGGAGAGACTGAATTTCCTCGGCTCTAATGATTTAATGAAATATTTACTGAGTACTGATGCTGCCTCTCTCTCTCTCTCTCTCTCTCTCTCTGTCTCTCTCTCTCTCTCTGTCTGTCTGTCTCTCTCTCTGTCTGTCTCTCTCTCTCTCTCTGTCTCTCTCTCTCTCTGTCTCTCTCTCTCTCTCTCTCTCTCTCTCTCTCTCTCTCTCTCTCTCTCTCTCTCTCTCTCTCTCTCTCTCTCTCTGTCTCTGTCTCTGTCTGTCTCTCTCTCTCTCTCTCTCTCTCTCTGTCTGTCTGTCTCTCTCTCTCTCTCTCTCTCTCTCTCTCTCTCTCTCTCTCTCTCTCTCTCTCTCTCTCTCTGCCTCCAACAGTTCTGAATGTTCATTATTATTAATTATTATTGTTATTAAGGAGTGAAGACTTGAGCTGGCGTCACTGTATGTACTCATCTGATATACTGAGTACCGTTCATGGCAGCATCCCGTGGCACTAAGCCAAGGCCAAGGCCAAGGCCAAGGCCAAGCCAGAGGAAGGCTGGTAACCCAGGATGACTCCAAGAAAGCCTCCATCATCTGTCCCGCTTTATGTCGCACTGGGATACTCGAAGTCTCTCCCCCAGGATGCCACCCACACCAGTTGACTAACCCTCAGGCACCTACTTACTGCTTGGTGAACAGGGACAGCAGGTGTAAGGAAACACCAGTCGTTTCCTCTCATCCTTGGATCACACCCCAGTCCCCAACTAGCGAACTGGGGACTCTACCAGTTGACTGGTTCGTCTTGACTGGGTCGATACCTTCATTACTTGGTTCTGTTGAACAGATCCCGTCTCTGTTAACTGATTAATGGCACCAGCAGCCTTAAAAATGCGTTCTCTTCTCCAGGCCAATATTAATTAAGGCGTAATGAAAGTTGGAAGTAATTAGTGATAGTTCAAGACGGCCCTGTAACCCACAGTCAACAATGTGTTCGCTGCTTTGTGTCTCAAGAGAAATGGATAATATCTCATGACGCTGGTGTTAGGCGAGGATCCTGAGGAGCCTCTGGTCATGTGAGGATCTGTAGTGGAGTCTCTGGTCATGTGAGGATCTGTTAGTGGAGCCTCTGGTCATGTGAGAATCTGTAGTGGAGTCTCTGGTCATGTGAGGACCTAGTCAGTACCCTTAGCTTACTCACTACTGGGCTAGGGTAGCAACTGTACCTTCAGACAGAACACTATCTACTGGGCCAGAGTAATAGCTGTACCTTCAGACAGAACACTAACTACTGGACCAGGGTAGTTACTGTACCTTCACATAGATCACTACTGGACCAGGGTAGTAACTGTACCTTCAGACAGAACACTAACTACTGGACCAGGGTAGTAACTGTACCTTCAGACAGAACACTAACTAAAGGACGAGGGTAGTTACTGTACCTTCACATAGATCACTACTGGACCAGGGTAGTTACTGCACCTTCAGACAGAACACTAACTACTGGACCAGGGTAGTAACTGTACCTTCACATAGATCACTACCGAGTCATGGTAGTAACTATCCTACAGATAGATCACTGCTGGGTCAGGGTAGTAACTGTACCTACAGACAGAATACTAACTACTGAACCAGGGTAGTTACTGTACCTTCACATAGATCACTACTGGACCAGGGTAGTAACTGTACCTACAGACAGAATACTAACTACTGGACCAGGGTAGTTACTGTACCTTCACATAGATCACTACTGGACCAGGGTAGTTACTGTACCTTCAGACAGAACACTAACTACTGGACCAGGGTAATAACTGTACCTTCACATAGATCACTACTGGACCAGGGTAGTTACTGTACCTTCAGACAGAACACTAACTACTGGACCAGGGTAGTAACTGTACCTTCACATAGATCACTACTGGACCAGGGTAGTTACTGTACCTTCAGACAGAACACTAACTACTGGACCAGGGTAGTAACTGTACCTTCACATAGATCACTACTGGACCAGGGTAGTTACTGTACCTTCAGACAGAACACTAACTACTGGACCAGGGTAGTTACTGTACCTTCACATAGATCACTACTGGACCAGGGTAGTTACTGTACCTTCAGACAGAACACTAACTACTGGACCAGGGTAGTAACTGTACCTTCACATAGATCACTACTGGACCAGGGTAGTTACTGTACCTTCAGACAGAACACTAACTACTGGACCAGGGTAGTAACTGTACCTTCACATAGATCACTACTGGACCAGGGTAGTTACTGTACCTTCAGACAGAACACTAACTACTGGACCAGGGTAGTTACTGTACCTTCACATAGATCACTACTGGACCAGGGTAGTTACTGTACCTTCAGACAGAACACTAACTACTGGACCAGGGTAGTAACTGTACCTTCACATAGATCACTACTGGACCAGGGTAGTTACTGTACCTTCACATAGATCACTACTGGACCAGGGTAGTTACTGTACCTTCAGACAGAACACTAACTACTGGACCAGGGTAGTTACTGTACCTTCACATAGATCACTACTGGACCAGGGTAGTTACTGTACCTTCAGACAGAACACTAACTACTGGACCAGGGTAATAACTGTACCTTCACATAGATCACTACTGGACCAGGGTAGTTACTGTACCTTCAGACAGAACACTAACTACTGGACCAGGGTAGTAACTGTACCTTCACATAGATCACTACTGGACCAGGGTAGTTACTGTATCTTCAGACAGAACACTAACTACTGGACCAGGGTAGTAACTGTACCTTCACATAGATCACTACTGGACCAGGGTAGTTACTGTACCTTCAGACAGAACACTAACTACTGGACCAGGGTAGTAACTGTACCTTCACATAGATCACTCACTACAGGGTCGAGGAAGGAGACAGAGAGGTGAGTAGAGAAGTCAACAGTTTCTCGTGTCAAACACTGTAAGGAGCTCATCAAAATTCCTCTGTATAAGATGTTGGTTGAGGTCACCAACAATTATAAACTGTTGACATTTGTGGTGAAGAAGAAGGAAGTCCACTTATTCCATCAAGAAATTGATGAGGTCTGCTTGCTATCATTGATGTCTGTACATTGTACATGCTAGTACAGAGTACTAGTGGTTATACATAGCTTAAAGAGCATCTCTCTCTCCCCCTCAGGTTAAATTGGAAGTACGTATAAGGTGGCCATGTAGAAAGTGTAGTGAAAGTGGCCATGATAGTGAGGGTGACTATGATAGTGAAGATGACCATGGAAGTGAAGGTGACCATGAAAGTGAGGGGTGACCATGATAGTAAAAGTGACCATGATAGTGAGGGTGAATATGATAGTGAAGGTGACCATGATAGTAAAGATCATGAAAGTGAGGGTGAATATGATAGTGAAGGTGACCATGATAGTGAAGATGACCATGAAAGTGAAAGTGACTGTGATAGTGAGGGTGAATATGATTGTGAAGGTGACATGATAGTGAAGGTGACCATGAAAGTGAGGATGACCATGATAGTGAAGGTGACCATGATGGTGAGAGAGGCAGCAGTGACAAGTGATCATGATATTGAGTTTAAAGCTGAGTGAGCAAACCTCTCTCTCTCTCTCTCTCTCTCTCTCTCTCTCTCTCTCTCTCTCTCTCTGATTGGGTCAGATAATCAACCTGCTACCAGCAGGTATCAACCCACTACCAGCAGATATCAACCTGCTACCAGCAGAATCCCTGTGGCGTTCGCCAGCAGAATCCCTGTGGGGTTCACCAGCAGAATCCCTGTGGGGTTCACCAGCAGAATCCCTGTGGGGTTCACCAGCAGAATCCCTGTGGGGTTCACCAGCAGAATCCCTGTGGGGTTCGCCAGCAGAATCCCTGTGGGGTTCACCAGCAGAATCCCTGTGGCGTTCGCCAGCAGAATCCCTGTGGGGTTCACCAGCAGAATCCCTGTGGCGTTCGCCAGCAGAATCCCTGTGGGGTTCACCAGCAGAATCCCTGTGGCGTTCGCCAGCAGAATCCCTGTGGGGTTCACCAGCATAATCCCTGTGGCGTTCGCCAGCAGAATCCCTGTGGGGTTCACCAGCAGAATCCCTGTGGCGTTCGCCAGCAGAATCCCTGTGGCGTTCGCCAGCAGAATCCCTGTGGGGTTCGCCAGCAGAATCCCTGTGGGGTTCGCCAGCAGAATCCCTGTGGGGTTCGCCAGCAGAATCCCTGTGGGGTTCGCCAGCAGAATCCCTGTGGCGTTCGCCAGCAGAATCCCTGTGGCGTTCGCCAGCAGAATCCCTGTGGCGTTCGCCAGCAGAATCCCTGTGGGGTTCGCCAGCAGAATCCCTGTGGCGTTCGCCAGCAGAATCCTATGGGCAGACTGAGCAAGTCGTCACATTCACTTTAATTCAGCAACATTCGTGAGTCCTCACTGCTTTCTGAGGTGTCAGTTTTGTTTTGGTTACTCTCCTTTATGCAGCACACCCGGAGGGGTATTTGGGACTTTCAGAGAGTGGTAATCTCCCAGAGACGGAGAATTTTTTTTTTTTAACTGTCTGGTAATGGTGGACCTGGAAAAAGTGCCATCGGGCCAGAAAAGGGAAGGCACCGGGTCAGGAAAGAGTGCCATTAGGTGTGAAAAGGAGAGGTATTGGGCCAGGGTGCTACTGATATTATCAGTCGCTCGGAGATCCTCAATCTAGTTCGTTTTCCTGATATCACTGACATCTCCCAGTCGTGTTCTACAGAACAAAATAACTCAGAAAAGTTGAAGAATGTTGCTGTGTCTTGTGTTCCGTGTTGCTGTGTCTTGTGTTCCGTGTTGCTGTGTCTTGTGTTCCATGTTGCTGTGTCTTGTGTTCCGTGTTGCTGTGTCTTGTGTTCCGTGTTGCTGTGTCTTGTGTTCCGTGTTGTTGTGTCTTGTGTTCCGTGTTGCTGTGTCTTGTGTTCCGTGTTGCTGTGTCTTGTGTTCCATGTTGCTGTGTCTTGTGTACCATGTTGCTGTGTCTTGTGTTTCGTGTTGCTGTGTTTTGTGTTCCATGTTGCTGTGTCTTGTGTTCCATGTTGTTGTATCTTGTGTTCCGTGTTGTTGTATCTTGTGTTCCATGTTGCTGTGTCTTGTGTTCCATGTTGCTGTGTCTTGTGTTTCGTGTTGCTGTGTTTTGTGTTCCATGTTGCTGTGTCTTGTGTTCCATGTTGCTGTGTCTTGTGTTCCGTGTTGTTGTATCTTGTGTTCCATGTTGCTGTGTCTTGTGTTCCATGTTGCTGTGTCTTGTGTTCCGTGTTTCTGTGTCTTGTCTTCCGTGTTGTTGTGTCTTGTGGTCTGTATTGCTCTGTCTCAGCAAAGAACGGAAAAATGGGGGCGATTTTGAAGCCCAGACAAGCAAGCTAGACGCTGTTGTTGACTGTTTCCCGCTGACGTCTGTGGTCCTGTTCTTGTTGACTCTATTTCTCTGTGACTTCCGTGCGCCTAATGTTACTAGGTCTGTTTTTCTATGACTTCTGTGGGCCTGTTGTTTTTTACTATTTTTCTGTGACTTGTTGTCCTAGGAATTTTTATTGACCTAAGAAAAGCTTTTGACACAGTAGACCACGACATCCTACTCCACAAACTTGACCATTACGGTATAAGAGGCCATGCGCTTGCTTATTTCAAATCTTACTTTACTAATAGGTGTCAGTATGTCACCATTAAAGACACAGCATCAACAACACGGCCACTTGATACTGGAGTTCCGCAGGGAAGTGTCCTTGGTCCCCTGCTCTTCCTCATATACATCAATGATGTTGTTCTTCAACTCTATACATCCTTGGTTAGGCCTCATTTAGATTATGTTGCACAGTTTTGGTCACCGTATTACAGAATGGATATAAATTATCTGGAAAATGTACAAAGGAGGATGACAAAGTTGATCCCATGTATCAGAAACCTTCCCTATGAGGATAGACTAAGGGCCCTGAATCTGCACTCTCTAGAAAGACGTAGAATTAGGGGGGATATGATTGAGGTGTATAAATGGAAGACAGGAATAAATAAAGGGGATGTAAATTGTGTGCTGAAAATATCTAGCCTAGACAGGACTCGCAGCAATGGTTTTAAGTTGGAGAAATTCAGATTCAGGAAGGATATAGGAAAGTACTGGTTTGGTAATAGAGTTGTGGATGAGTGGAACAAACTCCCAAGCACAGTTATAGAGGCCAGAACGTTGTGTAGCTTTAAAAATAGGTTGGATAAATACATGAGTGAATGTGGGTGGGTGTGAGTTGGACCTGATAGCTTGTGCTACCAGGTCGGTTGCCGTGTTCCTCCCTTAAGTCAATGTGACCTGACCTGACTAGGTTGGGTGCATTGGCTTAAGCCGGTAGGAGACTTGGACCTGCCTCGCATGGGCCAGTAGGCCTTCTGCAGTGTTCCTTCGTTCTTATGTTGTTGTAGATGAATGGTTCAGAGAACCGACATGTTGATAAATTAGACACATGCGTCTAATTTATCAGCATGTCGGTTCTCTGAACCATTCATCTACAAATCTGTCAGACACTGCAACTTCTTGGGATCTTAATACTTAGGAATTCTTCGCTTGCCTAATTCTTGGGCACGACCTACTTCCACATTGAACAAATGTGACACCACCTATGACTGCTGCACCTCTCCTGCCATACGGTTTATAAGCTGCTTCTCCGCTGATATGCCGTATTCTATTCAAGATTGATGGACTGAACACATCGACTCAAGGTTGAGGGACTGATTACCTCATTCTCCTCCTGTTCTTCAAGTTTCTCCTACGTATGGACTGATGAAGCCACTGTGTGGCGAAACGTTTCCTCAGTAAAGATACCCAAGAGTTGCACATGTGTCTAATTTGTCCTGTTGTTGTTGACTTTTATTTCTTTTTCTGTATTACTTCAATAGGCCTGTTGTTGTTGACTCCATTTCTTTGACTTCTGCAGGCCTGTCTGAATTGTTTGCAATCCTAATGGCGCTAAAGCTAACCTATGACACTGAGCTTGACTATCATCATTACTGATTCTATAGCTAACCTATGACACTGAGCTTGACTATCATCATTACTGTTACAAAGCATGGCTTGCTTCTGCAGTGTTTTAAAAACTGAGTTTGGAGAGTTGAAGGAGGAGGTCTTGCTTCTCCAGGAGGAGATTAGGAGGCTGAAGGTCCACCTCAATGGGCCTGGGAGAGTGTGTGAGGTGGTTGGAGATGTGGGGAATGAGGCTTCTAGCAGTGAGGTGCAGTCTGTCTCTCACTGTGAGGAGGCTGTAGGTGGGGAGGTAGCAACGGGTACCAGCAGTGAGGTGCAGCCCAGCACCTGCTACAAGTGGCGAGTTGTTCACAGTAATGGGAGGCGCATCAGAGTAAGGAAAGTTAAGAGTGAAGATCTGAAGGTAGGAAATCGCTTCTCTGTTCTCCAGGATGAATGTACTTCAGTGGCCAGTGAAGGTAAGGGTACTACTGCCCCTGCTAATGAAGGTAAGCGCATTCTTGTGGTTGGTGACTCTCAGGTAAGATATGTTGACCGTGCTTTTTGTAATAGGAATAAGAAGATGAGAGATAGAGTGTGCTTCCCTGGAGCTGGTGTTGGGGACATTGTCAACAGACTGGATAATATCATGTCAGGTAATGGGAACAAGCCCATTATCTGTCTCAGTGCTGGTGGAAATGATATTGGGAAGGGTAGGAGAGAAGAGCTGCTAGATAAGTACAGGTCAGCTATAGATTTCATTAAGTCTAAGGGAGGGATCCCAATCATATGTAGCATCTTGCCTAGAAGGGGAGTAGGAAATGAATGGTTGTCTAGGGCAATTGGTGTAAATTGCTGGCTAGACAGATACTGCAAGGAACTTGCAATCCCATTCATTGACAACTGGAACAACTTTTATGGCAAACATGATATGTATGCAAGGGATGGGGTTCATCTCTCTGAGGCAGGGGTGGTAGCACTTGCAGACTCGATTGAGAAGGCCATTGGTGAAATGCCTATGATTTTAAACTGATGGAAGATAGAGGTATGGGTGTGTGTGGGAAACAAGCAGGTTGCAACACTAGGGTTGGAAACAGTAAATGTATAAAAGGCATTCAGCATGAAGTTATAAATAAAGACAATAGAACAGGTCAGAAAACAAAGGGGGACAGCAGAGGGCAGCAAGGGACTAGCTCCCTTAAGGTTTACTATACTAATAGCAGGAGTGTTAGAAATAAGATAGATGAGCTAAGATTAATTGCAAGTGCAGGAAACATAGATATTATTGCTATAACAGAGACCTGGCTCAATCTGAAAGATAGAGAGATGCCATCTGAATGTCACATACAAGGCTATAAATTATTCCACACTGACAGGGTCAACAGGAAAGGTGGTGGAGTAGCGATGTATGTCAGAGACAATTTAAATTGTTGTGTTAGACAAGATATTAAATTAGAAGCGTCAGCCACTGAATCTGTTTGGTTACAGCTTCTCGAGGGCCGAGAAAAACTAATTTTGGGTGTGATTTACAGGGCCCCAAATCTTGATAGGGAGTGCAGTAAACTTCTATGGGACGAAATTCGTAAGGCATCTACATACGAAAATGTTGTGCTAATGGGAGACTTCAACTATAGACAGATTGACTGGAGCAATTTGACAGGAAATTTAGAGTCGGGTGACTTTCTTGATACGATCCAGGATTGTTTTTTAAAACAGTTTGTGACAGAGCCAACTAGGGGAAATAACCTCCTTGACTTGGTTCTTGCCAGTAGGGAAACACTAATTAATAATCTTGAGGTTAATGATGAGCTTGGGGAGAGTGATCACAAATCACTCAGTTTTAACATATCATGGAATTCCCCTAATAATGGCAATCAAGTCTCCGTCCCTGACTTTCGCTTGGCTGATTTCATAGGACTGAAAAATTACTTAGGTGGGCTGAACTGGAATGACCTGACTAGGGGTCAGGTAGGTGGTGATGGTTGCCGATATGATGCTTTCCAGGGCATAGTTCTAGCTGCTCAGTCAAATTATGTTCCAAATAGGGAAATCAGATCAAACAAAAATGATCCTAAATGGATGAACAATAGATTAAAATATCTGATTGGTCAAAAGAGAGGCATATATAGGCAAATCAAAAGAGGAGAGGGGCAATTAAGAAATCGATATATTCAGTTAAAGAGAGAAATAAAAAAGGGAATTAGAAAAGCAAAAAGAGATTATGAGGTTAAAGTTGCAAGAGAATCGAAGACTAACCCAAAAGGATTCTTTCAGGTATACAGAAGTAAGATCAGGGACAAGATAGGCCCACTCAAAAGTTCCTCGGGTCAGCTCACTGACAGTGATAAGGAAATGTGTAGAATTTTTAACACATACTTCCTCTCAGTTTTTACACAGGAGGATACCAGTGATATTCCAGTAATGATAAATTATGTAGAACAGGACGATAATAAACTGTGCACTATTAGGGTCACAAGTGACATGGTCCTTAGGCAAATAGATAAATTAAAACCTAACAAATCCCCAGGCCCTGATGAACTGTATGCAAGGGTTCTAAAGGAATGTAAAGAGGAGCTTAGCACACCTTTGGCTAATCTTTTCAACATATCACTACAAACTGGCATGGTGCCAGATAAGTGGAAAATGGCAAATGTGATACCTATTTTCAAAACAGGTGACAGGTCCTTAGCTTCGAACTATAGACCAATAAGCCTAACCTCCATAGTGGGAAAATTTATGGAATCAATAATTGCCGAGGCAGTTCGTAGCCACCTTGAAAAGCATAAATTAATCAACGAATCTCAGCATGGTTTTACAAAGGGACGTTCCTGCCTTACGAATTTATTAACTTTTTTCACTAAGGTATTTGAGGAGGTAGATCATGGTAACGAATATGATATTGTGTATATGGACTTCAGTAAGGCTTTTGACAGGGTCCCACATCAGAGACTATTGAGGAAAATTAAAGCACATGGAATAGGAGGAGAAATTTTTTCCTGGATAGAGGCATGGTTGACAAATAGGCAGCAGAGAGTTTGCATAAATGGGGAGAAATCAGAGTGGGGAAGCGTCACGAGCGGTGTTCCACAGGGGTCAGTGTTGGGCCCCCTGCTGTTCACAATCTACATAAACGACATAGATGAGGGCATAAAGAGCGACATCGGCAAGTTTGCCGATGACACCAAAATAGGCCGTCGAATTCATTCTGACGAGGACATTCGAGCACTCCAGGAAGATTTGAATAGACTGATGCAGTGGTCGGAGAAGTGGCAGATGCAGTTTAATATAGACAAATGCAAAGTTCTAAATGTTGGACAGGACAATAACCATGCCACATATAAACTAAATAATGTAGATCTTAATATTACGGATTGCGAAAAAGATTTAGGAGTTCTGGTTAGCAGTAATCTGAAACCAAGACAACAGTGCATAAGTGTTCGCAATAAAGCTAATAGAATCCTTGGCTTCATATCAAGAAGCATAAATAATAGGAGTCCTCAAGTTGTTCTTCAACTCTATACATCCTTGGTTAGGCCTCATTTAGATTATGCTGCACAGTTTTGGTCACCGTATTACAGAATGGATATAAATTCTCTGGAAAATGTACAAAGGAGGATGACAAAGATGATCCCATGTATCAGAAACCTTCCCTATGAGGATAGACTAAGGGCCCTGAAACTGCACTCTCTAGAAAGACGTAGAATTAGGGGGGATATGATTGAGGTTTATAAGTGGAAGACAGGAATAAATAAAGGGGATGTAAATAGTGTGCTGAAAATATCTAGCCTAGACAGGACTCGCAGCAATGGTTTTAAGTTGGAAAAATTCAGATTCAGGAGGGATATAGGAAAGTACTGGTTTGGTAATAGAGTTGTGGATGAGTGGAACAAACTCCCAAGTACCGTTATAGAGGCCAGAACGTTGTGTAGCTTTAAAAATAGGTTGGATAAATACATGAGTAGATGTGGGTGGGTGTGAGTTAGACCTGATAGCTTGTGCTAACAGGTCGGTTGCCGTGTTCCTCCCTTAAGTCAGTGTGACCTGACCTGACTAGGTTGGGTGCATTGGCTTAAGCCGGTAGGGACTTGGACCTGCCTCGCATGGGCCAGTAGGCCTTCTGCAGTGTTCCTTCGTTCTTATGTTCTTATGTTCTTATGTCATCATTGAAGGCTCTTGACTCATATAATGACTCCAACAACATGCTCATTGGGGAAGCCAGGTATAGATACTCAAAAATTAGGGACAAAGGAATTAATGTACAATTGCTATGGATCCCATCACACATTGGATTACTCCTTCATGATAAAGTTGATATGTTAGCCAAGAAGAGTATCCAGAAGGAGAATGTAGAATATAACTTTGGTATAACTGTGTCTAGCATTAGGAATAATATTAGGAGAGAAGTAAATAATGAAAATGTTATAGGAATGCAGTTAGAAGCCTGAGTAGATCTATAACCCACTATGATAACATGAACGTAGATAAGTATGTTTATGGAGCAACTTGCAATGTGAACACTGACTGATGTTGTAGTGGCCAGGCTTAGGCTTGGTTACAAGTACTGACTGATGTTGTAGTGGCCAGGCTTAGGCTTGGTTACAAGTACTGACTGATGTTGTAGTGGCCAGGCTTAGGCTTGGTTACAAGTACTGATTGATGTTGTAGTGGCCAGGCTTAGGCTTGGTTACAAGTACTGACTGATGTTGTAGTGGCCAGGCTTAGGCTTGGTTACAAGTACTGACTGATGTTGTAGTGGCCAGGCTTAGGCTTGGTTACAAGCACTGACTGATGTTGTAGTGGCCAGGCTTAGGCTTGGTTACAAGTACTGACTGATGTTGTAGTGGCCAGGCTTAGGCTTGGTTACAAGTACTGACTGATGTTGTGGTGGCCAGGCTTAGGTTTGGTTACAAGTACTGACTGATGTTGTAGTGGGCAGGCTTAGGCTTGGTTACAGGTACTGACTGATGTTGTAGTGGCCAGGCTTAGGCTTGGTTACAAGTACTGACTGATGTTGTAGTGGCCAGGCTTAGGCTTGGTTACAAGTACTGACTGATGTTGTAGTGGCCAGGCTTAGGCTTGGTTACAGGTACTGACTGATGTTGTAGTGGCCAGGCTTAGGCTTGGTTACAAGTACTGACTGATGATGTAGTGGCCAGGCTTAGGCTTGGTTACAAGTACTGACTGATGTTGTAGTGGCCAGGCTTAGGCTTGGTTACAAGTACTGACTGATGTTGTAGTGGCCAGGCTTAGGCTTGGTTACAAGTACTGACTGATGTTGTAGTGGCCAGGCTTAGGCTTGGTTACAAGTACTGACTGATGTTGTAGTGGCCAGGCTTAAGCTTGGTTACAAGTACTGACTGGTGTTGTAGTGGCCAGTCTTAAGCTTGGTTACAAGTACTGACTGGTGTTGTAGTGGCCAGTCTTAAGCTTGGTTACAAGTACTGACTGGTGTTGCAGTGGCAAGTCTTAAGCTTGGTTACAAGTACTGACTGGTGTTGTAGTGGCCAGTCTTAAGCTTGGTTACAAGTACTGACTGGTGTTGTAGTGGCCAGGCTTAGGCTTGGTTACAAGTACTGACTGGTGTTGTAGTGGCCAGGCTTAGGCTTGGTTACAAGTACTGACTGATGTTGTAGTGGCCAGGCTTAGGCTTGGTTACAAGTACTGACTGATGTTGTAGTGGCCAGGCTTAGGCTTGGTTACAAGTACTGATTGATGTTGTAGTGGCCAGGCTTAGGCTTGGTTACAAGTACTGACTGGTGTAGTAGTGGCCAGGCTTAGGCTTGGTTACAAGTACTGACTGATGTTGTAGTGGCCAGGCTTAGGCTTGGTTACAAGTACTGACTGATGTTGTAGTGGCCAGGCTTAGGCTTGGTTACAAGTACTGACTGATGTTGTAGTGGCCAGGCTTAGGCTTGGTTACAAGTACTGACTGATGTTGTAGTGGCCAGGCTTAGGCTTGGTTACAAGTACTGACTGATGTTGTAGTGGCCAGACTTAGGCTTAGTTACAAGTACTGACTGATGTTGTAGTGGCCAGGCTTAGGCTTGGTTACAAGTACTGACTGATGTTGTAGTGGCCAGGCTTAGGCTTGGTTACAAGTACTGACTGATGTTGTAGTGGCCAGGCCTAGGCTTGGTTACAAGTATTGACTGATGTTGTAGTGGCCAGACTTAGGCTTAGTTACAAGTACTGACTGATGTTGTAGTGGCCAGGCTTAGGCTTGGTTACAAGTACTGACTGGTGTTGTAGTGGCCAGGCTTAGGCTTGGTTACAAGTACTGACTGATGTTGTAGTGGCCAGGCTTAGGCTTGGTTACAAGTACTGACTGATGTTGTAGTGGCCAGGCTTAGGCTTGGTTACAAGTACTGACTGATGTTGTAGTGGCCAGGCTTAGGCTTGGTTACAAGTACTGACTGATGTTGTAGTGGCCAGGCTTAGGCTTGGTTACAAGTACTGACTGGTGTTGTAGTGGCCAGGCTTAGGCTTGGTTACAAGTACTGACTGGTGTTGTAGTGGCCAGGCTTAGGCTTGGTTACAAGTACTGACTGATGTTGTAGTGGCCAGGCTTAGGCTTACCTGGATTATTATTATTATCATAATCAAGGGGAAGCGCTAAACCCGGAGGATTATACAGCGCCTGGGGAGGGATGTGGAAGGCATTCAGGCTTAATTCAGGGAACTGGAGCACAGATCCAATTTCCCAAATCAAGAGCCCCTCGCCAACATCAAGGAACCTTCCTTGAGGGGAGGCTTACCTGGAGAGAGTTCCGGGGGTCAACGCCCCCGCGGCCCGGTCTGTGACCAGGCCTCCTGGTGGATCAGAGCCTGATCAACCAGGCTGTTGCTGCTGGCTGCACGCAAACCAACGTACGAGCCACAGCCCGGCTGATCAGGAACTGACTTTAGGTGCTTGTCCAGTGCCAGCTTGAAGACTGCCAGGGGTCTGTTGGTAATCCCCCTTATGTGTGCTGGGAGGCAGTTGAACAGTCTCGGGCCCCTGACACTTACTGTATGGTCTCTTAACGTGCTAGTGACACCCCTGCTTTTCATTGGGGGGATGTTGCATCGTCTGCCAAGTCTTTTGCTTTCGTAGTGAGTGATTACAAGTACTGACTGATGTTGTAGTGGCCAGGCTTAGGCTTGGTTACAAGTACTGACTGATGTTGTAGTGGCCAGGCTTAGGCTTGGTTACAAGTACTGACTGATGTTGTAATGGCCAGACTTAGGCTTGGTTACAAGTATTTCTGGCAGTTTGGGAGACACACAGATGATGATCAAACTAAATGTAAATTATGTGATAAGGCATATGGTCACTGTCTTGAACACTATGTGCTTAATTGTCCACTTATTGAGGAATACAGAGACAGACAGTATAATAACCTATGTGACATGTCAAGATATCTTATTAATGAAAATAAGATACCAGATATACTAAGCAAATTTCCTAAATTTGCTTGTAACAGATAAGTGAACTGTAGATATGTAGATATAAATCCATATGTATTATATGTAGATATAAATCCATATGTATTCCTGTTAACCCTTTGGGGCCTAGTTCCTAGGCCTTTTTTGTATCCATATGCTCTTGTGCTACCGTCCACAGGATGGATGTGGAGTGCACAATAAACTAGCCACTTCGGTGGCAAAATCTAAATCTGCAGGCCTGTTGTTGTTGACTCCATTTCTTTGACCTCTGTAGGCCTGTTGTTGTTTTTATTTATTTATTTATTTAGAAATTTTAGCATACATACAGAGGTACAAAAAAATACAGGTAAGAGCAGCATGCCAAAGCCACTTATATGCATAGCATTACGGGCTGGCTTAAAATTAACTTAAGATTAACTAAGCAATGATGAAGTCAGTGATAAGACATTATTGTAAACAGATAACTATAAAATACAAATGAGTATTACAAAGACAGGTCATATGGTTGCATGCATTGCTGTTCATTCAGTAGAATGGAGTATTCTGTTAGGTAGTGTATTTAAAAAAATAACAAAGTTAGGTTTAACATTTGTGTGATATAATTGTGAGTAACATTTAGGATATACAATTTATATGGTTCAGTTATTCAGTATTTATTTGGTTTTGAGTGAGTAAGTGAACTTTGAGAAGAGACTTGAATTTATAAACAGGTAGTGTTTCTTTTATATTTACAGGTAATGAATTTCAGATTTTAGGGTCTTTTATGTGCATTGAGTTTTTGCATAGTGTGAGATGGACACGAGGAACATCAAAGAGTGATCTGTGCCTTGTATTATGGTCATGTGTTCTGTTGAGGTCGGCAAGGAGATGTTTGAGGGGAGGGTTAATATCAGAGTTAAGTGTTCTATGTATGTAATAGGTGCAATAATAAGTATGGATGTTTTGTATGGTGAGTAGGTTGAGTGTTTTGAATATTGGTGGAGTGTGCTGCCTGTAGTGAGAATTTGTTATCATTCTAACTGCAGCCTTTTGTTGGGTAATTAGTGGTCTGAGATGGTTAGTTGTTGTTGAGCCCCATGCACAAATTCCATAGGTGAGATAGGGGTAAATAAGAGAGTGATAAAGGGCCAGGAGGGCTGACTGTGGAACATAGTACCGTATCTTCGATAGTATGCCTACAGTCTTGGAAATTTTCTTAGAAATTTGTTGTATATGTGTATGAAATTTGAGTCTATTATCGAGGTGGATTCCTAAGAATTTTCCCTCTGTTAGCTTTGTGATAGGTGATCCGTTTATTGTTATGTTAAGAGGTACATCTGTAGCTCTGCTACCAAACTGAATGAAGTAGGTTTTGTCAATGTTTTTTTTTTTTTTTATATTTTATTTAAAAACTTTACAGCTTGATATTAAATAAAGATATAAAATGGGTACAGTAGGATCCTCAATCCTACAGAACATACACTAACCAATTATTAACAACACATTGTAATTGACATAAAAGAGGTTACCCATATACACTCACAAAATTTTCTATATAACATACTATGATAAACAATATAAACTATAACTAAATAAACTATATAAAATATAAACTATATACAACTTTCAGATTTGTATAGTTAACATAGTTATGACTGACATATGACAAAGGTTCACAACCTTCACAGGAAATAATCAGAGTAATAACCTACATCACAATCTCAGTTAAACAATTACATGCTCTTCCCAAAAATAACCCCTTATACTAAATAAATATTAACAAATATTACTAAATATTACTACAGCCTCTTCCAGTGCCTGAGCACATTATATAAAATCTGAGACTAAACCATACTGTCCCATTACAAACTTTTAACGAGGCATTACAATTTATGGAAGTCATTAGCGTTCCATCTCGCAGCAACTTGATGAGCACATTATATAATGCTAAAATAAAGACAGTACACTCGCTAAAAACCCACAACACTCAACACAAACATAATTTAAATAACCTCTCATTGCGATACAATTATCGCACATGAAATATGCCCAATAAAGGCTATAAACGCACACTCTACATAAGCCCTAAAGCTCTTCACGGTCTTAAAACTATAATCTTTACACCATTCACACTTAATACATGAAGAAGGTCATGACGACCCTGACACATCAAACACAGAATTCTCCATTCGGTACTACGTAATTACTTGATAATAAATTTGTTGTATATGTGTATGAAATTTGAGTCTATTATCGAGGTGGATTCCTAAGAATTTTCCCTCTGTTAGCTTTGTGATAGGTGATCCGTTTATTGTTATGTTAAGAGGTACATCTGTAGCTCTGCTACCAAACTGAATGAAGTAGGTTTTGTCAATGTTTAGTGTAAGTTTGTTAGTCCTCATCCAGGTAGATATTTTCTGTAATTCGGTGTTTACAGTATTGGCTAGCGTGACTGGGCTCGGGTGAGAGAAGACGTATGTAGTGTCATCTGCAAAAAGTGTGGGTTTGAGTAATTGCGAAGCATTTGGTAGGTCATTTATGTATAGGAGAAAGAGAAGAGGGCCAAGGACACTTCCCTGTGGGACACCAACTGTGATTGGTTGTGCGGAAGAGCTTGCCCCATTTGCGTACACATATTGGCTTCTGTTGCTGAGGTAAGACTTGAGGTAGTTGAGGGAGTGCCCTCTAATACCATAGTGTGACAATTTTACGTGGAGCAAGTCATGGTCAACTGTATCAAAAGCTTTACGTAAGTCAATGAAGATCCCCAGTGGGACTTCTTTTTTCTCTATTGCAGTGTATATATGTTCTAGCATGTGTATAATAGCATCATTAGTATTTTTATTAGGCCTGAATCCAAATTGGCAGGGGTTGAGAATGTTATGGGAGATGAGGTAGGAGTAGATTCGTTTATGAATTAATTTTTCGAAGATTTTTGAGAGAGGGTGTAAATTGGATATTGGCCTATAGTTATTCAACTCTGTTTGGTCTCCTCCTTTATGGACCGGGGTGACCCTTGCTATTTTGAGAACTGTAGGGAAGGTGGAGGATTCAATGGATTTGTTAAAAAGTGTTGCAATGATTGGTGATAGTACTTGTGATGCTTTTTTGTATATAAAGGGTGGTAAGGTATTTAAATCTCCTGCCTTGTTTTTCAGTGTGTTGATAATAAGGGAGACTTCGTATGGGTTAGTCGGAGCTAGGAACAGTGTGTTCGGGTAGTTGCCAGTGAGGTAGTCTTTTGGTGGGGTATCTGAGCTTGGGATATTATTGGCAAGGTTTTGACCTATAGTGGAGAAGAAATCATTGAGTCTGTTTGCTGTTTCTGTTGGTGGGAGTTGGGGTTCATCTGATTTTGCTAATTTTATTTCGCTATGTCGTGATATCTTTTTTGTTCCCAGAATTTCTGATAGGGTCTTTTTTATATCACCTCGTAAGTTGAATAATCTGTTCTCATAATACAATTTTTTTGCCCTTCTTATCAGGCTGGTTAGGATTGACGAGTAACGTTTTGTTTGGACTCTGGTTATGTGACCCATTCTGTACTGTTTTTCATATCGGTGTTTTGTATTTATGGATTTGAGAATGCTGGGTGTTAGCCAGGGACTGTTCAGTCTCTTAGCTGTCATCTGTTTATTTTTTTTAGGGCAGTGCTTGTTATAAAGGTATTGGGTCTTTTTTAGAAAACTATTAAAACATTCGTCAATATCTGTATAGATTTCTAGCTCAGTGTGCCAGTCGATGTTTGTTACTACTGTTGTGAAGTTATTAATGGCTGCCTCATTGTGAAGTCTGAAGGTGACTTTAGTAGTGTCTTGGGGTATTTTACCAAGAGTTGTTATGAGGAAAGTAGGGTAGTGGTCTGTGGTATTATCTGTAATTATGCCTGATTTTAAAGGGGATATGGTGTTGGTCCAGATGTGGTCAAGTAGGGAAACACTAGTCTCTGTAACTCTTGTAGGTTTTGTTACTGTTGGTAGCAACATGCAGTTACTCATTGTGTTTGTGAATTCAGTAATGTGTGGGTCCTGGTCTTGTAGGAGATTTATATTGAAGTCACCTGAGAGTAGTAAGTGATCTTTGTTCATGCATGCATCAGTTATCATACTTCCTAGGTTTTAACTAAATTAGCTAATGTTTGATTGTGGAATTCTGTAGATGTTTATCACTGTGAGAGGTTTTTGTAGGTATTTGGATTTGAATTTAGCTATTATATATTCCCCATGTTCATCCCTTGTGCAAGTATTTGTGATACATTCTAGTTGGTCTGAGTAGTATATAGCTGTGCCACCCCCTTGTTGGTCTGGCCTACAGTTGTGTATGGCTGTGTAACCAGGAATGGCATAGACATCTGTAGTATCAGGCTTTAGCCAGGTTTCAGTTAGTGTAATGATGGACATATTGGCATGCAAGGAATTTAGTATTTATTATTATTATTAAAGATTAGCCGGTATTCTCCCGGCCCGGGCCTTTTCCAAGTGGTGGCCCGGCCTTGGCTCCCTCTTTAGGGAGTGTCTGAGACCTAAGTCTCCCATGGGAGGAGGCACAAGTACCTCCTCATCTTTGGGACCAACTGTCTCCAGGCCTAGCCACAAGCTAGGCCTCTCTGGTCTGCCATCCCCACCTCAAGGGGGCTAATGGGAATGACAGTCTTATGAGCTAAAGGCTCGGGCTCGGGCTCAGGCACCTACCCTACCCTAGAAGCGTTAGGCATGGTGTCGATGAGGGAATTTAGTAATGCTAGGAGGTCATCATAATGCTTGCTTAAAGATCTGATATTGTAGTTAAAGATAGTTATGTTGTTGTTGGCTCTGAGAAGTGCCTTTGATTGTTCTGCTGTGTAGTAATTACAGTAACTGTTTGAATCATTTAAGTCATTAAATAAGAGGTTGGTATCAGGATCAATGCTTGTAATCATAAGATTTGTAGTGAATCTATAGTTAGAATTAAGTAAAAAATAAAGTAAATATTCTAAAGCTAAAAAAAAATAGCACCTGAATTATTTAACAAATGTAAAAAATAATGAGCTAAGGTAGTTTTTTTAAAGCTAAAATAAAGGAGACAATATAAAAGGGACTAAAATAATTTGTGGTGAACAAATAAAGTGATGATCAAATAATGGAGCTTGGGAATATGATAGTAGGTAGTACTTTAAAGGTAATTCTTTAAAGTTAGAATTATAATATAAAATTATAATATAAAAGGGACTAATATAAGTTGTGGTGAACAATAAAGTGGTAATCAAATAAATAAGCTTTGGAGTATAATGGCAAAATAGTGAACTTATTAACTTTAGCACCTGAGAATAGCACCTTGATTAGTTTAACAATTGCGAATATATGATCTAAGGTAGTTATATAAAGCTAAAATAAAGGACAAAAAAATATATAAGGGACTACAATTAAGTAATGGTAAACAAGTTAAATGGACAGATAGTCACTATGAAATAATATTGGTTTAGGAGTAAGATCTGATTTGTAATATTAAATAAGTTGAGCAGTTTATTGCACAATAAAAAGTAAAAAAAAAAAAAAATGAGGTAGTTGGTACTAGCTAGCAAAAGATAGTTTTGGTACTTGCAAAAAAGTAATTGGAATATACACTAATTGCACACACAATAAAAAGTGACTAAAAAAACAAGTAGTGGTAAACAAAATTAAATGGACAGGTAAGAACAATGAATAATGGTAATGTCTTGGTTATAATATGATAGTAAGATGGTAGACAGGTACAAAGGATAATATAAAGGTTGGAGTTGAATATACAAACTTGAAAATTTGGCAACAAAATGTTATGGGAAGTATAAAATAATGTTTAATGTACAAAAGTAAAATTGACTGGTAATAAATATGGTGTTTAATAAAATTTTAGTAAGTAATAATGATTACAAAAAGTGAAATAGTAATGTTTATTTCATTCAATATTGCACTGGTAGTTATACTAGAGGTTATATGGCAGTACAAGGTAATTAAGTGTACTCTAAGATAGTAAATGTGGTATTAAAACAGGTTAAGGTAATTAGACAAGTAATGGTTATTAAATGTCAAAAATGTTAAGAGTAAATTGAAATTATAGTAAAAATGATAATTATTAATTTTAGTAGGTAATATCAATTGATAGTATTTAAAAAAATATTAGGTAGTAATATGGACAGAGAAAGTAACAATTAAACTAATGTTTAAGCAAACAATAGTAAATAAGAAATTACATAAGGTGACTTATGCTTACTAGTAAAATCACAAAATGAGGTAGTTGATTATTTAAATACTAAGAGATTGTACAATGAAATTTGAACAATAATGGAGCAAAACATACACTACACTACGTAGGCTTTTAGGTTGGACATTTAGTTATTCTCTGTAAGATTAGTATCCCTGAGAAATCGTGATAGATCATTCTGGTTCGTGATTGTGTACATTTGACCTACATTAGTTTTCCTAACAAGAATTTTCCCATCCCGTGTGAAGCATTATTCATCGACACCATGCCCAGCCCTTCTAGGGTAGGGTAGGTGCCTGAGCCCGAGGCTTTAGCTCATAAGACTGTCATTCCCATTTGCCCCCTTGGGGCGGGGATGGCAGACCAGAGAGGCCTAGCTTGTGGCTAGGCCTGGGGACAGTTGGTCCCAAAGATGAGGAGGTACTTGTGCCTCCTCCCATGGGAGACTTAGGTCTCAGACACTCCCTAAAGTGAGAGCCAAGGCCGGGCCACCACTTGGAAAAGGCCCGGGCCGGGAGAATACCGGCTAATCTTTAACTAACTAACTGTGAAGCATTGGTGTATTGTGTCATTATTCTCCCGCTTAAGTTTTCTGACTCTATACAGGAGGTTCTGACGTTTTTTGGTAAGACACTCGTTTATGTATACCGCTTTCTTTACTTTAATAGATGCAATAATTAAGTCTTTTTTCCTGTCATGTGAGTGGAATCTAAGCATAACACTTTTTCTACCATGGGATCCTAGTAACCTGGCTTCTTTTCAGACTCTGGTACAATAACACTTGTTTGGTCCTTTATGATCTGCAGAGTAATTTCTTTACTGTTCATTTGGTTCATATCACTGGGAAAAAGTGGACTGTTAACTATTACTGCGTCCGATAGTTTATCTTGTTCAGTTTTATCTTCTGGGAGAGCAAAGTAGTCACTGAACTGGTTATCTAAGTTGTTCTTCCAGTCTTTTACTGCTTCTTCAACCTTTGTATTAAGAGATATTATTTGTTGGGTATGGCTATCTATGACTGTCTGGATGGTCTTGTCACAGTCAGTCATTCCTGGTGTTGATAACTTTTGTTCAAGACTGAGGATTTTGTTCTCGAGTTGTCATCCTGGTGTCTTGTTTTGTTAGTGTCTCTCGAAGATTCATATTTTCAATAGCTAAGTTGGAGATGCATGTCTTTAGGGTATCTGGATCGTTGGTCATACCTGAGAGACTACTTGGTAGGTTGAATCTGGGGAAGAGAGGGATGGACTGGTGGCAGCCATGTTTGTTGTTATTGTTGTTGTTGTTGTTGTTATTATGTCCTAGAATTTGTATTGATAAAGCCACTGGATGGCGAAACATCTACAATAAAGATACCCAGATGTTGCACATGTGTCTTAATCTCATCATTGTTGTGGTGTTGCCTTGAGTGGTGGTGAGTGGGGTGGTTGCTGGGCCGGCATCCTCCTGGCTACACTTGTTGAATAGTTGATTTTTCGGTGTTTTCTTGCTGGCCTTGGTGCTGTTTCCTCTTAGATTGCGCCTCATAATACTACAGGAATTGTTGTAGTTAAGAAGAAGTTGTAGTTAAACAAAGTTTAGGGTTACGTTGTTCGGCTGGCAGCGGGGTCTTGCTTTCGGTTTGTGGGCAGTCTTCCTTTGATCTCTATTATGTTCGATTTGTAGGTTTCACTGTTGGTAGTCTTTGGTCATTCTGGGTGCTACGTTGGGTTGTGCAGTTTTGCATGTAACTAGGTCATCATAGGAGCATTGGTAGCTCTGATAGTTGGAGAAAAGTACGGAGCTTGGAGGTCGCTAATGTCTTGAATCCATTTCTTTGATTTCTCTAGGCCTGTTGTTGTTGACTCCATTTCTTTGACTTCTGTACAAAGTTTATTCTCTACAAGGATTACAATGCTGAATTTACAGAATATGGTTTATTTATTTATTTATTTATTTATTTATTTACAATTTGAGCATACATACAGAGGTACAAAAAAATACAGATAAGAGCAGCATGCCAAAGCCACTTATGCTATGCATAGTATTTCGGGCTGGCTTAAAATTAACTAAGCAATGATGAAATCAGTGATAAAACATTATTGTAAACAGATAACTATAAAGCACAAATGAGTATTACAAAGACAGGTCATATGGTTGCATGCATTGCTGTACATTCAGTCGTATGGAGTATTCTGTTAGGTAGTGTATTTAAAAAATAATAAAGTTAGATTGGGTTTTAGGTTTAACATTTATGTGATATAATTGTGAGAAACATTTAAGATATACAATTTATAAGGTTCAGTTATTCAGTATTTATTTGGTTTTGGGTGAGTAAGTGATCTTTGAGAAGAGACTTGAATTTATAAACAGGTAGTGTTTCTTTTATATTTACAGGTAATGAATTCCAGATTTTAGGGCCTTTTATGTGCATTGAGTTTTTGCATAATGTGAGATGGACACGAGGAACATCAAAGAGTGATCTGTGCCTTGTGTTATGGTCATGTGTTCTGTTGAGGTTGGCAAGGAGATGTTTGAGGGGAGGGTTAATATCAGAGTTAAGTGTTCTATGTATGTAATAGGTGCAGTAATAAGTATGGATGTTTTGTATGGTGAGTAGGTTAGTAGTTAGGTCTGTTGTTGTTGACTCTATTTCTCTATGACTTCTGGAGTCTCATCTTCTTGCTTATTTCCGGTCATGTGTTCTGTTGAGGTTGGCAAGGAGATGTTTGAGGGGAGGGTTAATATCAGAGTTAAGTGTTCTATGTATGTAATAGGTGCAGTAATAAGTATGGATGTTTTGTATGGTGAGTAGGTTCGTAGTTAGGTCTGTTGTTGTTGACTCTATTTCTCTATGACTTCTGGAGTCTCATCTTCTTGCTTATTTCCTTCCCTTCCTTCTCCCCCTTCTTTTTGTCCCACACGACTTCAATTTCCTGTGTTATGACTCGCTCCACTGCCACTGCTGTGTTGATTATATCAGCTTTAATTAAGTTGCAGGTTCAGTGTGAGCTTGTTCGTTTTTTTTTATTTTTTTGCAGTGATTGATTTTACAGATTAAGAGCTGTGTTATCCTATCTCAACTCATTTCAAAGCTCCACTCTATCTTAGGTATTTTACCACGCCAAAGAAGCCACCCATACCAAGTAAATAACACCCAGGTACCTACTTACTGCTAGGTGACCGGTGGCAGCAGGTAGTCACCACATACTCATAGTGTGGGTGGTAGGTTTTAATGGACAACTAGTAAGTAAGTAAGTAAATTTATTCAGGTATACACAAATACAGTTACATAGAATTATCATACATAGCAGCATATGTGTAGAGAACCTAGGATAACCCAAAAAAGTCAGACAGAGTGACTTATTTCCATTGGGGTCCTTTTACCTTATTATTATAATATAAAGGTTATAATATTTTCTTATTATTCTACAATGAAGATAACATCTTATTATCATACTAAAAAGACTATCTACTACACGAGGGTCATTACTAGGAATAAGGTAAAATTTACACGTATTTTAGCTAAAAAATAGAAAATCATTCCCCTCCCTTTCTGTAGCTTCATTCATCAGACACTTTTTGGCAGTCTTCTTGAACTGGTTCATGCTATGACTGGCTTTGACATGTGCGGGCAGTCTGTTCCATTCCTTTATTGCTGTACAATAAAAGGTGTTTGACGCCTGGCCACTGACTGTGGGTACTACAAAGTTGTGCTCTCTCCCCCTAGTACTATGATTGCTTTGGTTCCCAACCTTGACAAAATTGACAGCAAGATATTCTGGACACTGTTCGTGAGCAATTTTATAAACATGATTTAGCTTCAGTTGTTTTACTCTGTCTTCAACATTCAGCATATCCAACTGCTGTAATTCATCCTGGCCTACATGTTCTCTTGGTCCCAGCCCCAGGATGAATCTTACGATTTTGTTCTGGGTGATTTGCAGTCTATCTTTCAGTTTTTTTTTGTCAAGGCAGAGTACCATGAAGAGCAAGCGTAATCCATATGGCATTGTATAAGGGCTAGACATAGGGTCCTGCGAGCCTCAGTAGGTAGACACTGTGCTTGTCTATACAGGAACTTCAGTCTGGCATTCGCTTTCTTTACTACACTGTTCCCTATCAATTCTCCTGACATGCATGGGTCAAAGGGGATTCCCAGATATTTTACTGATGAAACCAAAGTGATGGACTCCCCATTACACTGAACATTAAAATTATTTACCCTTCTCAGTCAGGTTCACGAGCGCGGAGCAAAAAAAAATTCGACAAAATATGAAAATGGAGTTATTGTTACCAAAAAATAGCTGAACTTTCTGGCTACACTCTGGTATAATTATTATCCTTGTACGATGTTTCTAAAAGGAATTACAGCCATTTATAACAGGCATGGTGACAGTGCTGACGCGTCATATTGCGTAAAAAATGTGATGCCCTAGAGGGAAAAATTTCTATCGGTGTATCCCCTGAAGGTTCGTTCTCTCATACAGGTGATGAGAGAAAACGATTTTTCAATGGTTAACTGTAATAAAAACTCGTAGGTCACGCAAAAAGTGTAAAATAAAGCGAATTTTTCGGGGAAAAAAATTATTTCCCGGGCAGCTGGGGTGCCGCGCGCTTCGGCCTATTTCTCGAAAGTAACCTATTTACCTATTTAGGTCCACCCTATCTTTGTTTATGATTGAATTGACTTGATTTTCACAACAAACATAGGAGAATGCTTGATTTACAAGGTAGAGTGTACCTTTCTGAACTATCCCAAATATTTTTAGATTTATGTGGGAAACAAGACCGACATCTTCCAATATGAAAAAAAAGTTATGAAACCTATTTTTTTTTAGCATGAAGATAAGGTTTATTTTAGAATTGGTACACTTACAGTGATAGAATTAGAGGTGTTCTATCAGCAGCAAGTGTCAAAACCACTTTTCCAAGTACCTGTAAGTGGGACTTCGCTGCCAAATGCAATTTTTCGAAAATTTTGCATATTTCATTTCATTTTTGGCCGATATGATTGAAACTTCAGCACAGGAGGTTTGATGTAAGCTTCTAATAGTACACCAAAAATGAACGTAATCGGTTGAAAAATAAAAAAGTCGACCCCGTGAACCTGACTGCTCCCTTCAGTTTTCCCTAGGTGTAATGATAGTTTGTTGTCTACTAACCATTTGCTGCAGGACTCCAGTTCCAGTGTTAAAACATTAGCAATATCTTGTGGGTCTTTACCTGTCACTAACAGAGCACTGTCATCTGCATACAGAAGGAGTTTGCACTTGACACTGATAGGCATATCATTGACATAACATAAGAATAATAAGGGACCCAGAATACTACCTTGGGGAACTCCACATGTTATCGGCAGGGGTTCTGATTCCGTTTTGTTGATTTTGACTATTTGTCTAGTCATTTTTGTGTGCGTAATTTTAATTTTTATAGGGTAACTATTCCTTTATCACTTAATACTAGCCTCTCGAATAGGTGACTATTCTATTATTATTATTATAGTATAGTTATTTTGAAGGGGCACTTTTCTATTACTGCTGTCTTTTAAGGGGAAACTATACTATTATTGGAGTGTTGTAATCTTTTCAAGGGAAACTAACCCAGTATTAGTGTATTTATATTATTATTATGGGGAGCGCTAAACCCGTAGGATTATACAGCGCATGTGGGGGGATGGGAGGCATTCAGGCTTAATTCAGGGAACTGGAGCACAGATCCAATTCCCTAGATCAAGAGCCCTTCACCAGCATCAAGGAACCTCCCTTGAGGGGAGTACTATTAGTATAGTGTAACCTGTTCAAGGGGGAACTATTCCATTATTAATGTCATCTTTTTTTCAAGGAGTTAATCCATTATTAGAGTATTTGATCTTCTTCAAAGAGGAACTATTCCATTATTAGCGTATTGTAACCTTTTCAAGGATAAACTAACCCATTACCAGCGTTATTTCACTGTACATAACGTATCACAACTCTGGGTTGCAGGAGAAGCAAGAGAGAGAGGAAGAGGAACGCAAAAAACGTCTACAACTTTACGTCTTCATCCTTCGTTGTATTTCCTACCCTTTCAACGCCAAACAGCCGACAGACATGACCAAGAGGCAGATCAAGGTCACTAAACACCAGTTGGACACCATACAAGCTCGCTTCCAGGTCAGTTTACTTTAGTTATCCCTCTAGACGTCCTGACATTTTGTAACTTTGAACTCTGTAAAAGTGTTGGTTAATGGGGTTTAAAGTCTATCTACTACACCAGGGTCATTAAGGTTGCATGTCATCTAAAATACCGATTAATGCAAACTACACTGAGATATACACCTCTCAGTGTATATATAATGAGAGACATAAAACTATCAGGGTATATACAATGAGAGATACACAATTTTCTGTGTATATACACAGAGAAGGACACCTTGGTGTAATATATATATATATATATATATATATATATATATATATATATATATATATATATATATATATATATATATATATATATATATATATATATATATATATATATATATATATGTCTCGGTGTATATATACAGTAAATGAAAGAAAACACATAACACACAAGTAACACCACATAACACACAACACCACATAACACACAAGTAACACCACATAACACACAAGTAACACATAACACACAAGTAACACCACATAACACATAAGTAACACCACATAACACACAAGTAACACCACATAACACATAAGTAACACCACATAACACACACCACATAACACATAAGTAACACCACATAACACATAAGTAACACCACATAACACACACCACATAACACATAAGTAACACCACATAACACACACCACATAACACATAAGTAACACCACATAACACACAAGTAACACCACATAACACACAAGTAACACCACATAACACACAAGTAACACCACATAACACATAAGTAACACCACATAACGCACAACACCACATAACACACAAGTAACACCACATAACATATAAGTAACACCACATAACGCACAAGTAACACCACATAACACATAAGTAACACCACATAACGCACACCACATAACACATAAGTAACACCACATAACGCACAAGTAACACCACATAACACACAAGTAACACCACATAACACACAAGTAACACCACATAACACACAAGTAACACCACATAACACACAAGTAACACCACATAACACACAAGTAACACCACATAACACACAAGTAACACCACATAACACACAACACCACATAACACAAGTAACGTCACACCTGCCTCTCCGTTATCGGCTGTCAATAACGAGTTAGTTTCCCCTGAAAGGAATTTCAGATGGAACGATAGACAACTGTATACAGTAATAGCACGAAGTTACCTTGAAGGTAAGGTGGGTTACCTTGAAGGTAAGGTGGGTTGCCTTGAAGGTAAGGTGGGCTACTTTTAAGGTAAGGTGGGTTACCTTGAAGGTAAGGTGGGATACCTTGAAGGTAAGGTGGGTTACCTTGAAGGTAAGTTGGGTTACCTTGAAGGTAAGTTGGGTTACCTTGAAGGTAAGGTGGGTTACCTTGAAGGTAAGTTGGGTTACCTTGAAGGTAAGGTGGGTTACCTTGAAGGTAAGGTGGGTTACCTTGAAGGTAAGTTGGGTTACCTTGAAGGTAAGGTGGGTTACCTTGAAGGTAAGGTGGGTTACCTTGAAGGTAAGGTGAAAGTCACCTTGTTAAAAATAATTTTTTTTCTCAAAATGTCACAGTTTTGAAAACGCCGTTAATTTTTTTGATATTAATAAAAAAAGATTGTGGCACTCAGGGTATTGGCCAGGGCCATAAAATGGCCCTCTGAGGCCAGTGCCAAGAACCTATGGATACTCCCCGAGTTACAGTCCATAACACTTGACCTTTAATGGGGAGTAGAGGCTGAGGATGGGGGACCAACTGGTAATGGGGTAGCTAGCTGGTAATGAGGAAAGCAGCTGGTAATGGGGCAACAAGCAGCTGGCAATGGGAAGTAACAAGCAGCTGGCAATGGGAAGTAACAAGCAGCTGGCAATGGGAAGTAACAAGCAGCTGGCAATGGGAAGTAACAAGCAGCTGGCAATGGGAAGTAACAAGCAGCTGGCAATGGGAAGTAACAAGCAGCTGGCAATGGGAAGTAACAAGCAGCTGGCAATGGGAAGTAACAAGCAGCTGGCAATGGGAAGTAACAAGCAGCTGGCAATGGGAAGTAACAAGCAGCTGGCAATGGGAAGTAACAAGCAGCTGGCAATGGGAAGTAACAAGCAGCTGTCAATGAGAAGTAACAAGCAGCTGGGAATGGGTAAAACCTATTACATTCACTGAAATCATCAAATCTCTTAATAAGAAAACTTTTGATTGAGTTACCCATCAAAGACTAATATAGTAAGGGACACTATGGTAAATTATTATATGAGAGACTGAGAGGACAGTGTTATGTAAAATGAAAATGTTTATTTCCTTGCAAACCCTAAAATGTGTGGTTTACATATTACAAAATATTAATTACAAAGAAAGCCGCTAGCATGCCTGGGCATTTCAGGCAATGTTTTTAGGGTCATTGACAGCTTACACCGTATCGAGTCCTTCCTTCCAGTGTCCGGAAGAGGAACCTTGACCAAAATGGAAGGAAGTTGACTAATAATGCGTGTTATAAGTCTTTAATGCGACCTGAAGCCAGCAATAATGTGCAGGTACAGGATCTCCTGACGGTCTGGAGGGTCAAACCCCTCCCCATTGAGAAGGAGAGTTTTTAGTTAGTTTAATATAATTATTATGCACCCTATATCCATCCTGTGGGTGATGGTCAAAAAATTACAGAGGTACATAATGGGTCCAGGGACTGGACCCCAAAGTTTTTATAGTTGAACAAATTACAAAGGTAATTAACTCCAGGTAGATCTGGTCACAGTCATGACTAGGAGAGGCAGGGTCAAAGACTGCACTTTGACTTTTTTGGGTTATCCCAGGTTCTCTACACACATGTTGCTATGTATGATAATCTATGTAACTGTATTTGTGTATACCTGAATAAACTTACTAATGTGAGCAAGGCCCCAGGATGGAGGGTCCGTATAGAGTGGTAACATGGACACCACAGTAGGAAGTGTTCCACCATTTCAGGCTGAGAGGGACACCAGGGGCAGTATGGACAGTCCGTCATCCGTAGGCGGTGCAGATGAGCTGCCAATTTGTTCATGATTGTGATCATATGTATACGTGTAAATGGCTCACTATCTTGTAACTTGGGCATGATTGTGACCAGATATAGACATGTACAAAATTCATTACCTTTATAACTTGAAATTAAGACACATGTGCAACATCTGGGTATCTTTATTGTAGACGTTTCGCCATCCAGTGGCTTTATCAATACAAATTCCAGGACATCTATCCAAACTTTGGGGCCCAGTCACTGGATCCATTGTGTACCTCTGCAAGCTTTTGACTACCGTCCACAGGATGGGTATGGGGTACATAATAAGGATATTAAACTAACTCGTAAATGCCCAACCCGGAGACGAGTCAGCGCAACTTCCACCGAGCGACTGAGACGGCGTACCCAAGGGCAGGAGGCACTGAAAGATGGGGCAGATCTCATTGCCGGAGATGAGAGGGAGGGGATCAGATCCTCCTGCCATAAATGGCGGATTTTCCTCCAAGCAATCCTTATGAAATCACTGCGGCCCAGAGAGGTAATGGTAGGAAGTGTGTGTGCAAGGGAAGCCCCTCGATCAGCCACTTCATTGCCCTGAATGCCAATATGAGCCGGTACCCACTGAAGGGAGATGCCCCAACCTGGACTTCGCAAGAAATGCAGAAGTAACTGCGTCTGTTGGACTAGGAAACTGAAGGACCGTGGACGGGCAGAACACAGAAGTGCCAGGGAAGACTAAGAATCAGAGAAGAGAACCACTAAGGAAGATAAGGTTTTCTTAGGATTTTTAACCCAGGAGGGTTAGCCACCCAGGATAAACAAAAAAAGTCATCTAGGACTGCCAAACTTTCCATTGATGTCCTCAATCTTGTCCCCGAGGATGCCACCCACACCAGTCCACTAACACCCAGGGACCTACTTGCTACTAGGTGAACAGGACAACAGGTGTAAGGAAACACGGCGAAATGTTTTCACCCCGCAGGGAATCGAACCCGGGCGCTACGCGTGGGAAGCGAGAGCTTTAACCACCAGGCCACCACATGACATGACAGCACGAAACTCGAAGATTCCCTGTTCCAGTAATGTCTAGGTGGATGTACCTTTCCAGGTTCATCCAGTATTCTGTATTAGGTTTGCCGGTCTTGTCCCGGCTCGGGTTTTTTTTTCCAGATGGTGACCATCCATAGGATGGTTTTTTCCAGACGGTGACCATCCATAGGATAGAGTTTTCTCCAGATGGTGACCATCCATAGGATGGGGTTTTTTCCAGATGGTGACCATCCATAAGATGGGGTTTTTTCCAGACGGTGACCATCCATAGGATAGAGTTTTTCCAGATGGTGACCATCCATAGGATGGGGTTTTTTCCAGACGGTGACCATCCATAGGATAGAGTTTTTCCAGATGGTGACCATCCATAGGATGGGTTTTATTTCCAGACGGTGACCATCCATAGGATAGAGTTTTTCCAGATGGTGACCATCCATAGGATGGGGTTTTTTCCAGACGGTGACCATCCATAGGATAGAGTTTTTCCAGATTGTGACCATCCATAGGATAGTTTTTCCAGATGGTGACCATCCATAGGATGGGGTTTTTTCCAGACGGTGACCATCCATAGGATAGAGTTTTTCCAGATTGTGACCATCCATAGGATAGAGTTTTTCCAGACGGTGACCATCCAGGAATGTTGGGCCTAAAGGCTGAACCAAACATGGAGGAACACAGGCGTATGTGTCCACCTGTTGTAGTTGTAGGAGTCGAGACTCAGCTCCTGTAGTGTTGTGGTACAGTTACTGGACCCATTATGTACCTCTAATGTTGTGATATAGTTCCTGGACCCATTATGTACCTCTGTAATGTTGAGGTACAGTTCCTGGACCCATTATGTACCTCTGTAATGTGGTACAGTTCCTGGACCCATTATGTACCTCTGTAATGTTGAGGTACAGTTCTTGGACCCATTATGTACCTCTGTAATGTTGAGGTACAGTTCTTGGACCCATTATGTACCTCTAATGTTATGGTATAGTTCCTGGACCCATTATATACCTCTGTAATGTTGTGGTACAGTTCCTGGACCCATTATGTACCTCTGTAATGTGGTACAGTTCCTGGACCCATTATGTACCTCTGTAATGTGGTACAGTTCTTGGACCCATTATGTACCTCTGTAATGTTGAGGTACAGTCCCTGGACCCATTATGTACCTCTGTAATGTTGAGGTACAGTTCCTGGACCCATTATGTACCTCTGTAATGTTGTGGTACAGTTCTTGGACCCATTATGTACCTCTGTAATGTTGAGGTACAGTCCCTGGACCCATTATGTACCTCTGTAATGTTGAGGTACAGTTCCTGGACCCATTATGTACCTCTGTAATGTTGAGGTACAGTTCCTGGACCCATTGTGTGCCTCTAATGTTGAGGTACAGTCCCTGGACCCATTATGTACCTCTAATGTTGAGGTACAGTTCTTGGACCCATTATGTACCTGTAATATTGTGATATAGTTCCTGGACCCATTATATACCTATGTAATGTTGAGGTACAGTTCCTGGACCCATTATGTACCTCTGTAATGTTGTGGTACAGTTCCTGGACCCATTATGTACCTGTAATGTTGTGGTATAGTTCCTGGACCCATTATATACCTCTAATGTTGTGGTACAGTTCCTGGACCCATTATGTACCTCTGTAATGTTGTGGTATAGTTCCTGGACCCATTATGTACCTCTGTAATGTTGTGGTACAGTTCCTGGACCCATTATGTACCTCTGTAATGTTGTGGTACAGTTCCTGGACCCATTATGTACCTCTGTAATGTTGTGGTACAGTTCCTGGACCCATTATGTACCTCTGTAATGTTGTGGCATAGTTCCTGGACCCATTATATACCTCTGTAATGTTGTGGTACAGTTCCTGGACCCATTATGTACCTCTGTAATGTTGTGGTACAGTTCCTGGACCCATTATGTACCTCTGTAATGTTGTGGTATAGTTCCTGGACCCATTATATACCTCTAATGTTGTGGTACAGTTCCTGGACCCATTATGTACCTCTGTAATGTTGTGGTATAGTTCCTGGACCCATTATGTACCTCTGTAATGTTGTGGTACAGTTCCTGGACCCATTATGTACCTCTGTAATGTTGTGGTACAGTTCCTGGACCCATTATGTACCTCTGTAATGTTGTGGTACAGTTCCTGGACCCATTATGTACCTCTAATGTTGAGGTACAGTTCCTCCCTCATGATTATATAATCTGTAGGGTAATTTAAAGTATGTATGGCAATCATATGTGTACCTGTGTCTAAATAAACCAACTACCACATACCTAACTATACATGGGGAACTACATAAGCAGACTACCCATTAGGGTGAGTTTCCCTTACAGTGTCACCTAATTTCCTTTGCCCAAATTAATTTATGCCCCACATAGGGTAGAGGTTGAACTCATAACTGAGAGAACCTGGGTTTGATCCAGGGCTGGGGTGGGGCATTTGGGCATATTTCTCCCCTCAAGGAAGGTTCCTTGATGTTGGTGAGGGGCTCTTGATTTAGGAAATTGGATCTGTGCTCCAGTTCCCCGAATTAAGCCTGAATGCCTTCCATATCCCCCCCCCCCAGGCGCTGTATAATCCTCCGGGTTTAGCATTTCCCCCTTGATTATTATAATAATGGGCATATTTCTTGGCACCTGTTACCCCTGTTCACCTCCCCCAGGATGCCACCTGGAGTTGCATCCTGGGGGAGGAGCAAAAAGTCAATTTGAAAATAAGCCATTCTGGCTTTTTTGGGGGTTATTAACCCTTCTGGGATAACCCAGATATTGGGTAGGGAAGGTGGTTACCCAGGTATTGGGTAACCACCCACCCTAGAGTGGGCAGGGAGACTGCCCACTCTAGGGTGGGCAGGAAACTCTACCAAATTATGGGTGCCATGTTTTTATCTTGCTTTATCTGAGCTAAAAGTTTGTTCCCACATAAATGTTTCTCACCCCTTTTATCTATGTACTGGTGGGCACTTCCCTGGTGAGAGCAGTGCCAGGGAATAGTGCCACAAGTTGCTTTTTTCACTGCTTGTCCAGTGCCATAAAACTATAACTAAACCAGTACCTTCTACCTGGGTATGTTGGGTACACCCAATATTCTGTAGTACTATATGGGCAAATTACCTTGTACCTGCTGTCACTGTTCACCTAGCAGTAAGTAGGTACCTGGGTGTTAGTGGACTGGTGTGGGTCGCATCCTGGGTGTTAGTGGACTGGTGTGGGTCACATCCTGGGTGTTAGTGGACTGGTGTGGGTCGCATCCTGGGTGTTAGTGGACTGGTGTGGGTCACATCCTGGGTGTTAGTGGACTGGTGTGGGTCGCATCCTGGGTGTTAGTGGACTGGTGTGGGTCGCATCCTGGGTGTTAGTGGACTGGTGTGGGTCACATCCTGGGTGTTAGTGGACTGGTGTGGGTCACATCCTGGGTGTTAGTGGACTGGTGTGGGTCACATCCTGGGTGTTAGTGGACTGGTGTGGGTGGCATCCTGGGTGTTAGTGGACTGGTGTGGGTCACATCCTGGGTGTTAGTGGACTGGTGTGGGTCACATCCTGGGTGTTAGTGGACTGGTGTGGGTCACATCCTGGGGTAGGATCTTAGATGCACAATTGAGATAAGCCACACTGCCTGGCTTTTGTGGAATTATTCTGGGTTATTAAGACTGAGGTAAGATAAGAAAAGATAACATTTTCTTCCGATTTTTAACCCTGGAGGGTCAGATACCCAGAATAACCCATTGAGGATTGTCTAACTTATATCCATTGGGGTCCTCAATCTTGTCCCCCAGGATGCGACCCACACCAGTCTACTAACACCCAGGTACCTATTTGCTGCTAGGTGAACAGGACAACAGGTGTAAGGAAATGGGTCAAAATGTTTCCACCTGCCGGGACTCGAACCCGGGCTCTCCGTGTGTGAAGCGGGAGCTTTACCCACCAAGCCACCGGGGTTGTCCAGGATTATTAAGACAGGTTATCCTGGGTTATTAAGACTGAGGTTATCATGGGTTATTAAGACTGAGGTTATCCTGGGTTATTAAGACTGAGGTTATCCTGGGTTAAGACTTCCGAGTTATTCTGGTTTATAAAGTCTGGTGTTATTAATTTTAATTTATGTTTTTTTTTGAGTATTAAACAAAAAATAGAAATATAGACATAGCAAGAGCCTGTATGTCTGTATGGTAGTGCTAAGATAATCAGTGTCTCAGGGTATCATTATTTTGCCTAGGGTATGCAGGGGCATTGCCCCCTGACCCCATGGGTTGTGGTACAGGCCAAGGTGTATATATCTCGGGTTTGTGGTTTGTTTGATGGCTTGTAAGGGGGCAATTCATTGGTTTTATGAGCAGAGTTGTGGTCATGTCCTCCTGAAGGATCATGAAGGCGTGGTAAATGTTTGTTTGTCCTTCTCGTGGGTTTTCCTTGGTCTTTATGTTGTGATCTCTATGCTGTGGTCTCTATGCTGTGGTCTCCATTGTGTGATATTCATGCTGTGGAGACCACAGCATTGTGATGATTGATGGAAGCTATACACACTTGTCCCTCCCATTAGTGCTGTGTCCATTAACTACAAGCACCTATCATCTCTCTCTCTCTGTCTCTCTCTGTCTCTATCACTGTCTCTATCTCTGTCTCTATCTCTGTATCTCTGTCTGTCTCTCTGTCACTCTTTCTCTCTGTCACTCTTTCTCTCTGTCACTCTTTCTCTCTTCTCTCCTCTCTCTCTCTCCTCTCTCTCTCTCTCTCTCTCTCTCTCTCTCTCTCTCTCTCTCTCTCTCTCTCTATGTTATATTGCATTGTGTTATATTGTTCCACTGTTCGGGTCTACAACCCTCCTATCCATTTCCTGTTTTTCTATTTTGTCCCTATTTTATTGGATAGAACTGTAATCTCCTGTGGGCAGTAGTCAAAAGATTACAGAAGCACATAATGGGTCCAGGGACTGTACCTCAACATTACACAGGCACATAATGGGTCCAGGGACTGTACCTCAACATTACACAGGCACATAATGGGTTTAGTGACAGAGCCACAAAATTCTGATAACTAAACAAGTTACAGTAGTAATGAACTATTTACATGTTTATATCTGTTACTGTCATAATGAGTTATTTATGCAGACATTAATTAGGTCACAGAAACATGAGAGTGTGTTGATGCAGGAAAGGTTCCAGTCTGTACAACCTAGTACAGTGGACCCCCGCTTTACGATCAGCTCCCAATGCGACCAATTATGTAAGTGTATTTATGTAAGTGCGTTTGTATGTGTATGTTTGGGGGTCTGAAATTGACTAATCTAATTCACAATATTCCTTATGGGAACAAATTCGGTCAGTACTGGCACCTAAACATACTTCTGGAATGAAATAATATCATAAACCGGGGGTCCACTGTACTTGAATTCAAAGTTTTCCTGTTGTTCCTAATGTTGTACATCACTAACAAACTTTATTTCTATAAAGTGGACTACAGTATATTATACAATTAAGGTGACTGATATATATTATGTAACTTATTATGCAAAGCATTTTGGGCAGGGGACTGTCTGATCCAATGCTAGCATATGCTATGCAAATCTGTGGGAGATTTAGATATACAGAAACAGCGAGAGCCAGCATCAGCGAGGTCAAAAGCTCAGTGCCCCAAGGCACAGTCCTGGCACCTCTGCGGTTTCTTATCTTCATAGCAGACATAGATAAAAACATCAGTCACACTTTTGTATCATCATTTGCAGATGACACTAAAATTATTTTGAATCCTTTTGTTTTCATATTGTTTGTTTTAATATATCTTTTGTGGAACATAATATTGAAGCACTAAACATGATTGTACTTTTCTATGAATCAAATTGTAGCACTCTGTCTTTTGTTTTTTAAAGAATTTTGTGTGTGTGTGTGTGTGTGTGTGTGTGTGTGTGTGTGTGTGTGTGTGTGTGTGTGTGTGTGTGTGTGTGTGTGTGTGTGTGTTCTCACCTATATGTAGTTGCAGGGTCAAGCCACAGCTGCTGGCCCTGTGTATATGTGTAACTGCCTCTGTACTCAACAAGTCTTTGTCACCCCCTACACCAGAGCTTTCTGAAAGGGGAGTTGCAGATCGCAGCAGATGAGGCCTTCACCAATGCTGTCCAGAGTTACTTCGAAGTGTTCCTCAAGAATGAACGACTGGCATCTATGGTGGTGTCCGGCGCTTGTTCCCAACACGACCTTAGAGAAGTTTTCAAGCACAATGTTGAGAAGAGAGTCAGGTATCTCATTACTATTATTATACGTCTCTCAACAGGTACTTTTTAAAGGCTGTCTGAATTTTTGCCTTCCTTAACCCGTAAATGGTCCAAGCAGATCTACGTTCACATGTGTAGTGCTACAAAAGCAGATCTACGTTTTTTTATATATTTTCAAATATAACAAAAAAAAAAGTAGATCAAAGTTTTTTTACACATTTTCAAATGTAAAAAAACAAAAAGAAGATCTACTTTTTTTACATGCTTTCAAATGTTGAAAAAAACTTATATATACGTTTGGACCGTTTACGGGTTAAACTCAGGGGGTTCTTAACTTTTTTGTGATTACAGAACCCCAATGGATTGCCCAATATGTCCCTATACACCCTTCATCGGACTGTCGAAATCATCATCATCATCATCATCACCAATACTATTAGGTACTAGTATGACTTCAAAAGATGTCAGTACCTTGGTTCATCACCAGTCCTATTAGATACCAGTATGACTTCAAAAGATGTCAATATCTTGATTCATCACTAGTACTAGGTACCAGTTTCACTTCAAAAGACATCAGTAGTTTGGTTTTACTTTACATATGGATAGCTAGTAACAGAACATCGGATAGTTTATTCTAATCTACCAATATTTTTTAAATTGTTCATAGATGGAGTCCCTTACCCCCAGTGTTTAGTTCCCATAACCCTGCTTAAGAACCCCTCTAGCTTTTATATTTTATTCACCCGATAACTCGAGTGCTTCAGCCAATCACCTTCAAATTTTCAACACTTGTGTACGGTAATGAGGATCAGATTCTTAGAGTAATTGATATGGAAGGTCTCATAAATTCAGGCTGTATAGGCCTAAAATTTAATAATTATTATTATTAATATTAACACACTGGCTGATTCCCACCAAGGCAGGGTGGCCTGAAAAAGAAAAACTTTCACCATCATTCACTCCATCACTGTCTTGTCAGAAGGGTGCTTTACACTACAGTTTTTAAACTGCAACATTAACACCCCTCCTTCAGAGTGCAGGCACTGCACTTCCCATCTCCAGGACTCAAGTCCGACCTGCCGGTTTCCCTGAACCCCTTCATAAATGTTACTTTGCTCACACTCCAACAGCACGTCAAGTATTAAAACCCATTTGTCTCCATTCACTCCTATCAAACACGCTCACGACAATGGCAATTTCATTGGATTCTCTGCAATAGCTAAAGAATGCATCTTCTGGTTGGCTTTAAACTTTTAGTTCTGATGTGTTTCCCTCAAGGGAAAGACTCTCTTCGTGTTACGTAAGTTATAATGTGCATATTTTGTTTATCAAATTGGTTTCTGTGAAATAATTGGAGAAGACCTCTTCTAATCAGAAATAAGTAACATTGACTTTATTTAGTTATTATAGGTTAAATAAGTCAGTGTTTGACGTTACAGTATTTAGTTAGGTTAAATAAGTCAAAGTTTTTTGGGTTATCCTGGTGGGTAATCTACACATATGCAGCTATGTATGATAATTTATGTAACTATATTTATGTGTACCTGTACCTGAATAACCTTACTTACTTAAGGATAGATGAGAAAATTTTGGATTGATTTTAACTTATGTAGGTCCCAATTCACATTTTGTTGGGAAGACATTGGAAAAATTGAAATACATACAGCCTCTTCTCACTTAGCGATGTACTTGTTTACTGATGACTCGGACTTACGACGGGCTCTCTCACCAGTATGCATACCTAAATAATGTATATTAGAGCTGATTTCCTCTATTCTCTTTATTACAATATACAGTACACTACTGTATAAACATTTAGAAATGTACCGGAAATGTTATGAATGGTTCAAAGGTGACATTATAACAGTATCAAAGATGGGTGACACAAACCTACTACCTCACTTAGCAATGAATTCATTTACCAACGTGGTCTTAGGAACGGGGCTCCATCATTAAGTGAGGAGAGGCTGTATTGCTTTTCATGTGATAATTTCTGAGTGCTGCACCTGATTAGCTTCAAGTCTTCCATGCTTATAATACACTTCTGAGGAGCTTCAAGCTTATGTGTTTCTGTATTTAAGAATATTGGTCTCTTTGAATTAGATTTGGGCTATACATACAGTGGATCCCCGGTTTACGATCAGCTCCCAATGCGACCAATTATGTAAGTGTATTTATGTAAGTGCGTTTGTATGTGTATGTTTGGGGGTCTGAAATGGACTAATCTAATTCACAATATTCCTTATGGGAACAAATTCGGTCAGTACTGGCACCTGAACATACTTCTGGAATGAAATAATATCGTAAACCAGGGGTCCACTGTATATGCCCTAATTTACAATTTTTTATTGAAAAATTTGGATACTAGTTTCCATACGATGAATTATGAATGCCTCTTCTGATTTCCTTCAAATCTTCAACACTAATATTGAACTACATTATGAACCTATGGCCTGTAGCTCGATTGGAAGTGCATTCAGCTCACACACTGAGGTCCGCGGTTTGATCCCTGGTATGGGTGGAAACATTACGGCTTGTTTCCTTAAGACACTTGCTGTCCCTCTTCACCTAGCAGTAAAATAGGTACCTGGGTGTTAGTCAACTGGTGTGGGTTGCATCCTGGGACAAAATTGACCTAGTTTGCCTGAAATGCTCTGCATAACAAGGGGGCTTTCTATATAGTAGTATGTCATTGATGGTCAGCTATGGTCTGTATACCTAGTACAGGTACTTGTAGCTTTATTGGTTTATCCATTGTAAATAATTCTTCAGATTAATAACTCTCCCAGTGAGGGATAATTTTAGATTTTATTATTATTTTTGTGGAGAAGTGGTAAACCCATATTGGTTTGATCCAGGGAAAGAGAGAGAGTAGCTGCATTTCCTCTATTAAAGAACCCTGACATGGTATAATATATGTCATGTTCCACAGGTCACTGCCTGAGATAGACGGACTGAGCAAGGAGACGGTCCTCACCTCCTGGATGGCCAAGTTTGACATGATCATTAAAGGTAGGTACAGTAGGGCCACTGTTTGGGAGTTTAGTGTCATAACACTCAGGCCTAAGTGCCACAAGTTTCTGACCTTAGTGAAACAAGCTTTAGACCTTAGTGCCACAAGCCTTTGACCTTAGGGATTCCTGAGCTGCTTTGGGGATTAGCGTGGACGGTTACAAAGCATGGCTTGCTTCTGCAGTGTTTTAAAAACTGAGGTTGGAGAGTTGAAGGAGGAGGTCTTGCTTCTCCAGGAGGAGATTAGGAGGCTGAAGGTCCACCTCAATGGGTCTGGGAGAGAGTGTGAGGTGGCTGGAGTTGTGGGGAATGAGACTTCTAGCAGTGAGGTGCAGTCTGTCTCTCGCTGTGAGGAGGCTGTAGTTGGGGAGGTAGCAACGGCTACCAGCAGTGAGGTGCAGCCCAGCACCTGCTACAAGTGGCGAGTTGTTCACAGTAATGGGAGGCGCATCAGAGTAAGGAAAGTTAAGAGTGAAGATCTGAAGGTAGGAAATCGCTTCTCTGTTCTCCAGGATGAATGTACTTCAGTGGCCAGTGAAGGTAAGGGTACTACTGCCCCTGCTAATGAAGGTAAGCGCATTCTTGTGGTTGGTGACTCTCAGGTAAGATATATTGACCGTGCTTTTTGTAATAGGAATAAGAAGATGAGAGATAGAGTGTGCTTCCCTGGAGCTGGTGTTGGGGACATTGTCAACAGGCTGGATAATATCATGTCAGGTAATGGGAACAAGCCCATTATCTGTCTCAGTGCTGGTGGAAATGATATTGGGAAGGGTAGGAGAGAAGAGCTGCTAGATAAGTACAGGTCAGCTATAGATTTCATTAAGTCTAAGGGAGGGATCCCAATCATATGTAGCATCTTGCCTAGAAGGGGAGTAGGAAATGAATGGTTGTCTAGGGCAATTGGTGTAAATTGCTGGCTAGACAGATACTGCAAGGAACTTGCAATCCCATTCATTGACAACTGGAACAACTTTTATGGCAAACATGATATGTATGCAAGGGATGGGGTACATCTCTCTGGGGCAGGGGTGGTAGCACTTGCAGACTCGATTGAGAAGGCCATTGGTGAAATGCCTATGATTTTAAACTGATGGAAGATAGAGGTATGGGTGTGTGTGGGAAACAAGCAGGTTGCAACACTAGGGTTGGAAACAGTAAATGTATAAAAGGCATTCAGCATGAAGTTATAAATAAAGACAATAGAACAGGCCAGCAAACAAAGGGGGACAGCAGAGGGCAGCAAGGGACTAGCTCCCTTAAGGTTTACTATACTAATAGCAGGAGTGTTAGAAATAAGATAGATGAGCTAAGATTAATTGCAAGTGCAGGAAACATAGATATTATTGCTATAACAGAGACCTGGCTCAATCTGAAAGATAGAGAGATGCCCTCTGAATGTCACATACAAGGCTATAAATTATTCCACACTGACAGGGTTAACAGGAAAGGTGGTGGAGTAGCGATGTATGCCAGAGACAATTTAAATTGTTGTGTTAGACAAGATATTAAATTAGAAGCGTCAGCCACTGAATCTGTTTGGTTACAGCTTCTCGAGGGCCGAGAAAAACTAATTTTGGGTGTGATTTACAGGGCCCCAAATCTTGATAGGGAGTGCAGTAAACTTCTATGGGACGAAATTCGTAAGGCATCTACATACGAAAATGTTGTGCTAATGGGAGATTTCAACTATAGACAGATTGACTGGAGCAATTTGACAGGAAATTTAGAGTCGGGTGACTTTCTTGATACGATCCAGGATTGTTTTTTAAAACAGTTTGTGACAGAGCCAACTAGGGGAAATAACCTCCTTGACTTGGTTCTTGCCAGTAGGGAAACACTAATTAATAATCTTGAGGTTAATGATGAGCTTGGGGAGAGTGATCACAAATCACTCAGTTTTAATATATCATGGAATTCCCCTAATAATGGCAATCAAGTCTCCGTCCCTGACTTTCGCTTGGCTGATTTCATAGGACTGAAAAATTACTTAGGTGGGCTGAACTGGAATGACCTGACTAAGGGTCAGGTAGGTGGTGATGGTTGCCGATATGATGCTTTCCAGGGCATAGTTCTAGCTGCTCAGTCAAATTATGTTCCAAATAGGGAAATCAGATCAAACAAAAATGATCCTAAATGGATGAACAATAGATTAAAATATCTGATTGGTCAAAAGAGAGGCATATATAGGCAAATCAAAAGAGGAGAGGCGCAATTAAGAAATCGATATATTCAGTTAAAGAGAGAAATAAAAAAGGGAATTAGAAAAGCAAAAAGAGATTATGAGGTTAAAGTTGCAAAAGAATCGAAGACTAACCCAAAAGGATTCTTTCAGGTATACAGAAGTAAGATCAGGGACAAGATAGGCCCACTCAAAAGTTCCTCGGGTCAGCTCACTGACAGTGATAAGGAAATGTGTAGAATTTTTAACACATACTTCCTCTCAGTTTTTACACAGGAGGATACCAGCGATATTCCAGTAATGATAAATTATGTAGAACAGGACGATAATAAACTGTGCACTATTAGGGTCACAAGTGACATGGTCCTTAGGCAAATAGATAAATTAAAACCTAACAAATCCCCAGGCCCTGATGAACTGTATGCAAGGGTTCTAAAGGAATGTAAAGAGGAGCTTAGCACACCTTTGGCTAATCTTTTCAACATATCACTACAAACTGGCATGGTGCCAGATAAGTGGAAAATGGCAAATGTGATACCTATTTTCAAAACAGGTGACAGGTCCTTAGCTTCGAACTATAGACCAATAAGCCTAACCTCCATAGTGGGAAAATTTATGGAATCAATAATTGCCGAGGCAGTTCGTAGCCATCTTGAAAAGCATAAATTAATCAAAGAATCTCAGCATGGTTTTACAAAGGGGCGTTCCTGCCTTACGAATTTATTAACTTTTTTCACTAAGGTATTTGAGGAGGTAGATCATGGTAATGAATATGATATTGTGTATATGGACTTCAGTAAGGCTTTTGACAGGGTCCCACATCAGAGACTATTGAGGAAAATTAAAGCACACGGAATAGGAGGAGAAATTTTTTCCTGGATAGAGGCATGGTTGACAAATAGGCAGCAGAGAGTTTGCATAAATGGGGAGAAATCAGAGTGGGGAAGCGTCACGAGCGGTGTTCCACAGGGGTCAGTGTTGGGCCCCCTGCTGTTCACAATCTACATAAACGACATAGATGAGGGCATAAAGAGCGACATCGGCAAGTTTGCCGATGACACCAAAATAGGCCGTCGAATTCATTCTGACGAGGACATTCGAGCACTCCAGGAAGATTTGAATAGACTGATGCAGTGGTCGGAGAAGTGGCAGATGCAGTTTAATATAGACAAATGCAAAGTTCTAAATGTTGGACAGGACAATAACCATGCCACATATAAACTAAATAATGTAGATCTTAATATTACGGATTGCGAAAAAGATTTAGGAGTTCTGGTTAGCAGTAATCTGAAACCAAGACAACAGTGCATAAGTGTTCGCAATAAAGCTAATAGAATCCTTGGCTTCATATCAAGAAGCATAAATAATAGGAGTCCTCAGGTTGTTCTTCAACTCTATACATCCTTGGTTAGGCCTCATTTAGATTATGCTGCACAGTTTTGGTCACCGTATTACAGAATGGATATAAATTCTCTGGAAAATGTACAAAGGAGGATGACAAAGATGATCCCATGTATCAGAAACCTTCCCTATGAGGATAGACTAAGGGCCCTGAAACTGCACTCTCTAGAAAGACGTAGAATTAGGGGGGATATGATTGAGGTGTATAAATGGAAGACAGGAATAAATAAAGGGGATGTAAATAGTGTGCTGAAAATATCTAGCCTAGACAGGACTCGCAGCAATGGTTTTAAGTTGGAAAAATTCAGATTCAGGAAGGATATAGGAAAGTACTGGTTTGGTAATAGAGTTGTGGATGAGTGGAACAAACTCCCAAGTACCGTTATAGAGGCCAGAACGTTGTGTAGCTTTAAAAATAGGTTGGATAAATACATGAGTAGATGTGGGTGGGTGTGAGTTAGACCTGATAGCTTGTGCTAACAGGTCGGTTGCCGTGTTCCTCCCTTAAGTCAATGTGACCTGACCTGACTAGGTTGGGTGCTTTGGCTTAAGCCGGTAGGAGACTTGGACCTGCCTCGCATGGGCCAGTAGGCCTTCTGCAGTGTTCCTTCGTTCTTATGTTCTTATGTTCTTATGTCACAAATCTTGGAATTTAAGGCCATGAGTGTTGGACCATAGGCTATCCTATACCTTTAGGCTGCACTAACATTTCAAGAGAGTAGGTGTATAATTTCCTCTTGACAATTTCTACCATCTTTTCAACAATATTCCTGATCCCTGCTGGTAACAAAGAATAACTAAAGTGTAATGAATACTCAAAAGTGCTCACTAATAACTCACATGAGACAAAAACTCAGGAGGTTAATTGATCTGTATATTTCGACCCCCTTCTGGGATACCACAAGGTCCTTTTCAGCAGATACTGAAGAGGAACCCAGCAGGAACGTGAAATATACAGATCAATCTATCTCCTGAGTTTCTTTCTCCATGTTGGTTGTTATTAAGCATTGGTAACAGTCATTATAGTGAATTGAAATCTCATTCATTAGGAACTACATTATAGTTGTATAATCTCTCATGTACTTATAGGTGAAGAAGACAGCAAACGGCCGGGTAGGATGCAGCAGAGTCTCAACAGTGAACTTATAATGCCCAAAGAGCAACTCTTTGATATGTTCCAGCAGATTCTTGGTATCAAGAAATTTGAACATCAACTTCTGTTTAATGCATTACAGGTACTTAAGTGTTTTTTAGTTTATTTCACATTTGTTTCTGATAATTTATGAAAATTTTCAGGGAATAATGATTATATTTGATTAGAGTCAAGAAGAGGACATTGGGAAAGTGGTCAAGTATTGTACTGTACTAGTGTAGTCTGTTAAATCTGTTAATAATTCTGTGCATCATCCACCTTGTGGCTGGATCTCAAACCATGTCTTCTAAAGCAAGTACTTTATTACAAAAATAAGTAGATTTAAAAAACATACAGAAAAGTAACGGTAAGTTTGTATGGCGCTGAATGTCAGTGGAAGTTTGTAAAATTTACCTCATCTTGCACGTTGATTAGATTGAAAAAGATAATAGCAATCATCCCTGAGTAGAGTAAAATAACTCACAAAATCATAATGACATGATTGCAAACAAACCACAGTATGGGCAGGAATTGAACTTGCAGCTAGTGAGTCATGAAACTCCAGACTGGCTAACTCCAGTGGCTAACGCGCCGGTCTGGAGTTTTATGACTCACCAGCTGCAAGTTCAATTCCCACTCTATAACGTGGTTAGAGGGAGATAAGATAAGATTTTATTTGGATTTTTAACCCCAGAGGGTTAGCTACCCAGGATAACCTAAGAAAGTCAGTGCATCATTGAGGTCTGTGTTTTATTTCCATGGAGGTCCTTCAATCTTGTCTCCCAGGATGCAACCCACTCCAATCAACTAACACCCAGGTACCTACTTATTTGTTAGGTGAACGGAGACATCAGGTGTAAGGAAACGCCGAATGTTTCCACCAGGCTGGGGATTGAACCATGGACACTCAGTGTGTGAGGTGAGAGTGTTGCCAACCAGGTCTTTGTTTCACACCTCCATGACAAGACAGTACATTACCTCCCTGGTTGGCTGCTGCCTACAGTCCTATTGCGACGTACATACACCATCTAAAACTCTGTATTATCACCCACTCACACTAGGGGTGGCCACCATTTTTTTTTTGTAATGGAGGATTTGTATATTACAGTGATAGCATTAACTATATTGATTAGGGCTACCTAAGCCACATTAAACACAGGCAAAAACCTGTGAACTGTTTATGTATCTCTGTCCTGTGACCCAGAAATGAGTAGCACTTTTGGCTATGGTTTGCCCTGCAGGGTCATATTTAATTAAACTTAAAAATTCCGACTCACAAAATGTTGATAACACGATCGCAAACGACTGCAATGTGTTTGAATCCCATTTAAAAATTATCTTTGTCTTGCAGTAAATGTGCAGTAGGATCTGGTAGACTGAAAGAGCCTTGATTCTGTTTAAGGTGTTACGTTCCCTAATGAAATGAATGTCATCAGGGTACATAACACTGTATAGTAGAATCATGGCACTTTTGAACCAACAAAATCCTTGTAGAGACCTACTAGGTAATCTTCGCACACAAGGGCCTGCCCAGATGCCCCACCTGTGACCTGACCTACTTCTCTCTCGTCACTGCACATGACATGACTTTTGCATCACCATACAGTCAAAATATGTCGAGCCTTTGTAAGTCTAGGATCACCCTGTAGTGCCAGAGACTTGTGCGGCAGATGTTAATTGGCCCAAAATGCATTGCATTCTAGTGGCTTTCTTTTGTGCCTAACAATGTGACACTGTTTTATTTTATATAATTACGTTATTTTTGTACTGCATAAAAAGAAAGAAAAATCTGAATTTGAATTATGTATACATTTGATACATAGACTGATGCCAGAATTCATGTCAGACTACCGGACTATGTGCAGGTCGAGCCTGCAGGTTGAGCCTACAGGTTGAGCCTGCAGGATGAGTCTGCAGGTCGAGCCTGCAGGTTGAGCCTGCAGGTTGAGCCTTCAGGTCGAGACTACAGGTCGAGCCTACTGGTCGAGCCTACGAGTCGAGCCTTAAGAGACCAATCGTGGACGTCTTGTGAGGGTAAGTACAATGTATGGAGTAATGCCAATATCTGGCAGTGATACAAAGGAATGACAGAGTTACTTCATTACACTGTTTGAACATTGAAATGGCATAAAATACTGACAGGTTGTTAGGTAAGACACATATGCAACAGTTAGGTATCTTTATTTTGAAACGTTTCGCCTACACAGTAGGCTTCTTCAGTCGAGTACAGAAAAGTTGATAGAAGCAGAAGATACTTGAAGACGATGTAATCAGTCCATCACCCTTGAAGTTTTGAGGTGGTCAGTCCCTCAGTCTGGAGAAGAGTATTGTTCCATATTGTTTCAGACTATGGAACAATACTCTTTTCCAGACTGAGGGACTGACCACCTCAAAACTTCAAGGGTGATGGACTGATTACATCGTCTTCAAGTATCTCCTGATTCTATCAACCTCTCTGTACTCGACTGAAGAAGCCTACTGTGTAGGCGAAACGTTTCGAAATAAAGATACCTAACTGTTGCATATGTGTCTTACCTAACACTACACTGTTTCAAGAGTAAGTATGATAATGTCAAGATTTTAGAAACTGGGAGTACCTGTCAGTGTAGTTTAGAAGGCGGGGACAGGAGCTGAGATTCAGCCTCCATAAATACAAATTGGTGAGTATAAATTACAGTATTTCATACATAAATTAAGACTGATTTTTTTTACTTATGAAAATAGTTTCATTCATTTATTAACACTATTATGAATATATGTATAAAATTACTTTCTATAAGGTTCTCAAATCTAAATACAATCTCCATAAAGTGTAAATTTCAATCTGGGCAAGACAGCTATTGACTGAGTTACAGTTAACCCGTAAACGGTCCAAGCAGATCTACGTTCACATGTGTAGTGCTTCAAAAGTACATCTACGTTTTTTGTACATATTTTCAAATATAACAAAAAAAAAGTAGATCAAAGTTTTTTACACATTTTCAAATGTAAAAAAAAAAAAAAAAAAAGATTTACTTGTTTTACATACTTTCAAATGTTGAAAAAACGTATATATACGTTTGGACCGTTTATGGGTTAATTAAAATGTTGAAAAAACGTATATATACGTTTGGACCGTTTATGGGTTAATTAAAATGTTGAAAAAACGTATATATGTGTTTGGACCGTTTATGGGTTAATTAAAATGTTGAAAAAACGTATACATACTTTTGGACCGTTTATGGGTTAATTAAAATGTTGAAAAAACGTATATATACGTTTGGACCGTTTACGGGTTAATGTGTTTCCTTGTTAGGGTCACTCTACCTTGGTGACAGCTTAACGTGGTATATAAAAAAATACCAACCCATTACACAGTGTGAAGTATTAGCTATCAGAAGCACTGAATAGTAAAATATTTTCAAAAATACTGTATTGCATAGATCAAATAAAACATTTTATGCAGTGCAATATCACACATTATAATAACCCACATGGGGGCAGAAACTCTAGAGATTAATTGATCTTTATATTTCAACCCTCTTCTGGGGTCCTCTTCAGCAGATGAGATATAATGAATAAGAAAAAATGACAATGAAGATTATTTATAATATGACAGTTTGAATTAATTACTGCCACTTGAATATGACCATACTGGATAGTTTGGAATGTTGAATAGTATATATTAGAGGTTATATTCAGTTCAACCTTCTTTGACCTGGCCGGAGATGCAGAAGTTTCTTATTTTTTTTTTTTTTTTTGAGTTGCCTTTCTTTGGTGGGAGACGCTGGCATATTAAAAATAAAAACTTGGGATTGTTGGAATGAATATTTTGTGTAATTACCAGACCAATGTTATAAAACTGTCTATTACATGTGTGATACACTATAAAGCTTACAGCTATGTACTGCATTTATATCTGCCTCTGGCTGTATCAACACATTATATAAACTACATAGATTTCCAGTAGGGTTTAGTGAAATTATGTTTTACTGATGCAAATGATGGGCTGCTGATTTAGGGAATTGAAGTTATCTTCCCATTCTTTGGATCAAAGCAGATTGTATCTCACTTCCCATTCTTTGGATCAAAGCAGATTGTATCTCACTTCCCATTCTTTGGATCAAAGCAGATTGTATCTCACTTCCCAGATGCTATATGACCCAAATATAATAATAATGATAGTAATAATAATAATATCAAATTTTACAAAAAATATGTCATTAGACCAGCTACTGATTTTAGATTATTGAGAAGGAAAGAGGGTAGTAGAATGGACTTAATACTGTATATCTTTTCTCACAACAGTGAAAGATTTTACCAGCTCCCTCAAAAGAATATTTGTTCAGTATATATCTTTGAAAATAAAAAGTCACAATGCAGTGACTAGAACAATACACAAATAACCCACACATAGGAGAATGAAATTTAGACATTGTTTTTGTCCATCTTGAACCATTAACCAGTCACTAGGTAATGATGCTGAGGATTTTACATAAGTTCTATAAAACTATTATATAATGTGATTTTTTGTAATTGCAATTAAGAGTGTACAGCCTCTCCTCACTTAGCGATGTATTCGTTAACCAATGACTCAGACTTACGACGGGCTCTCTGACCAGTATTTATACCTAAATAATGTGTATTAGAGCTGATTTTCTCTTTTCTGTTTGTTATAGTATACAGTACACTACTGTATAAACATATAAAAATATACCAGAAATATTATATATGGTGCAAAGGTGACATTAAAACAATATCAAAGATGGTTGACATAAACCCAAAACCATTATCGTATGCTCCTCACTTAGTGACGAATTCGTTTAGCGGAACTCCATTGTTAAGTTAGAAGAGACTGTATTCAAAATTGAGTAGCATGTGAAAAATTCTTTATAATACTTGCTATTATAAAGAAATTGCATTTTCAAAAAAATTATTTAAGAGAATTCCACAGGAGAGCTTTCTTGCTCAAAAATATTTGACTCGAGTCTGCCAGCCAGACAACCAGTGATCATAATACACATGGCTAGGTTTGTTTTCCTTAATTCTAAAGCTAAAAATGTATATATCTTGAAATGGAGGAAATGTGGTTATTTTATAATTAAGACCCATGTCAGTTGATTTTCTCACAGATAATATCTGAGACTCCATTATATATAGGATCTGAGTTATGAGTTTCTGGGATAATGTATGTATTATTTATATACTTCTTGCTTCTGAGTTCCTATCAGTATTTAATAATATTGATACAGTGTATCAGAAGAGGGATTATTATTATTATTATTATTATTATTATTATTATTATTATTATTATTATTATTATTATTATTGTATTCAGAAGAAGCACCAAACCCCTATGGGTCATACAGCACTAGAGGAGAGAGATGTACGTGCTTGGAATGATTCCATTAGTGGATCATGCATAGTGGGTGGTGGATCCTGGTGAGTTGTGCTGACTACAGTGGAGGGACCAGTGTAAGTAATGGAGGAGGTGCTGGCATGAGACAAGATGCTTGCAACAATAATGCCGTCACATACCAGGGTACCTCCGCCTTTTATGGCATGCCCGGCGCCTGAAAACTCATTTATTAACCTGTGGTTGTACAGTATTGTGATGGAATAAAATATACTTTAACAATCTATGATCATGAATTTTTCCAACTTGGTGTTGAATAAGATAGTGGTGTTTTAAATAAAAGCTGAAATAAAGGGTTTTAATATTCACATCTTATTTTGTCAATAGGATCCTGCTTAGATGACTATAATACCGCCAACATATTTGGGTTCTACAAATCTTGGTTTACTTTAGAATAAGTTGTAAAGACTGATGCCGAAAGGTTATAGAAATTGATCTATTGTTGTTGGAATATTATATTTGGTTAAACTAAGCCTCAGACTCCAATATACCTTGATTAATATTCTTATTACATATTAAAAATATTTACAAATCTTACTATGCACTGTGTCATAAGTCACCCTGTGGGAACTTGTGTTTAAGAGGTGGTTAGATCTGATATTGCATTTGGGTAGAAAGTCTTCACTAGGGACGTAAGTAGACTGTCAACATGAAACTGCTTTCAGTAAATATTTGTAAAACAAATTAATTAAAAATAAGTAAACAGCTACTTAAGTCCCTCTCAAAGCACTTTAATCATCCCCTTACTTTAAAAAACCTTAAACATGATCTGTTAAAGGCAATAAATCACACCCTTACCTTTAAATGATGATAAAACATTTCTTTGTTGTAATAGGATTTAATAAGAGCTTACTTTTCTTAAGGCATTAAATGCACCCTTATTTTCAAAGGCATTAAATTCCCCTTACTTTTAATGGTATTTAATTCAGTTTTATATTTAAAAGCATTAACCTCACTCTTACTTTTAAATGCATTCAACTCTTACTTTTAGAGGATTAAATTCACCCCTTGCTTTTAAAGGTAGTAAACTCTCCCATACTTTTTGAAGCAGTAAAAGTCTCAAAGATACTACAGTAGTACCTCGGGATACGAACAGCTTAAAACTCGAACACTTATGTAAGTGTATCTATGTAAGTGCTTTTGTAAGTGGATTTTTGGGGGGTATGAAACGGATTAATCTAATTTAATTATTCCTTATGGGAACAAATTCGTTCAGTATCAGCACTCGAACAGCCTTCTGGAACAAAAAAAGTTTGTATCCCGAGGTACCGCTGTATATGTAAAAATAACTCATTTGCTCAAAAAATTTACAAGTAAAGCTTCACAGAAAATACCATAATACAATACAAATAACTCTTATGGAGCTCCTCTGTGTAGTTCAATTTTTTGTAGATACAATTAAAAATTTACGTCCAAAATTGGACACCATATGCAAGGGCCTTCATTGTGCATGTGAATCAGTTTTGAATTCACTTTTTCAGTCGCATTTACACAGACGGTCGCACTATATAAGGGATTCCGTACTCAGATTTGCTGAAAACACATCTGTTATGTGTTGAGACTATTTTGCTCTCGTTTTGCACTTGATAAAAATATAAAATACAGTGGACCCCCGCATAACGATCACCTCCCAATGTGACCAATTATGTAAGTGTATTTATGTAAGTGCGTTTGTACGTGTATGTTTGGGGGTGTGAAATGGACTAATCTACTTCACAATATTCCTTATGGGAACAAATTCGGTCAGTACTGGCACCTGAATATACTTCTGGAGTGAAAAAATATCGTTAACCGGGGGTCCACTGTATAGTGATAAGTTTTTGAGTGTCTGGCGCTGAACATACACAGGCATGTTGGCAGGAAAGTTCAGATATTCTGGTAATATATAGTAGAATTACCAATAAAATGTTAGGTAAATGAACACAGATGCAGCTAACATTGCCACAATAAAATGTCATGTTAGTTGCCTCTGTGTCCATTTATCCAACACTTGGATATTCTGGTCAAAACTTTCTGTGGTACTGAGGGCATGTGGTTGGTCAGCGAACTGGAGGGTACTGGGGTATGTTAGGTCAGGTCAGATGTACCACCACCCACTGTGTATCTACAGATTTCACCTTGGGGGAGTTGAGGTCCTGCTTGTAGAATACCTTAATGTATATGAATGTGTGTATCAGACCAAATTATCTCATTTAATGTAGACTGACTTCAAGTTTTTTAAATACTACATTATATATATATACAGAAGACTTGTAAATTTGGTAGGGTGTGCAAAAGAAGAAAATTAAAAGTGAATACAGGAAAGAGTAAGGTTATGAGGGTAACAAAAAGATTAGGTGATGAAAGATTGGATATCAGATTGGAGGGAGAGAGTATGGAGGAGGTGAATGTATTCAGATATTTGGGAGTGGATGTGTCAGCGGATGGGTCTATGAAAGATGAGGTGAATCATAGAATTGATGAGGGGAAAAGGGTGAGTGGTGCACTTAGGAGTCTGTGGAGACAAAGAACTTTGTCCTTGGAGGCAAAGAGGGGAATGTATGAGAGTATAGTTTTACCAACGCTCTTATATGGGTGTGAAGCATGGGTGATGAATGTTGCAGCGAGGAGAAGGCTGGAGGCAGTGGAGATGTCATGTCTGAGGGCAATGTGTGGTGTGAATATAATGCAGAGAATTCGTAGTTTGGAAGTTAGGAGGAGGTGCGGGATTACCAAAACTGTTGTCCAGAGGGCTGAGGAAGGGTTGTTGAGGTGGTTCGGACATGTAGAGAGAATGGAGCGAAACAGAGTGACTTCAAGAGTGTATCAGTCTGTAGTGGAAGGAAGGCGTGGTAGGGGTCGGCCTAGGAAAGGTTGGAGGGAGGGGGTAAAGGAGGTTTTGTGTGCGAGGGGCTTGGACTTCCAGCATGCACACGTGAGCGTGTTTGATAGGAGTAAATGGAGACAAATGGTTTTTAATACTTGACGTGCTGTTGGAGTGTGAGCAAAGTAACATTTATGAAGGGGTTCAGGGAAACCGGCAGGCCGGACTTGAGTCCTGGAGATGGGAAGTACAGTGCCTGCACTCTGAAGGAGGGGTGTTAATGTTGCAGTTTAAAAACTGTAGTGTAAACCACACTTCTGGCAAGACAGTGATGGAGTGAATGATGATGAAGTTTTTCTTTTTCGGGCCACCCTGCCTTGGTGGGAATCGGCCAGTGTGATAATAAAAAAAAAAAAAAAATTATTATCTCGTGCAAATATTTTTGATCTTAATGAGGTAAACTCTTTCTGAAAGTGTGTTTGCACATGCCGCTTTTTACAGAGGGCGTATTAAGAAATTTTTTTCTTTGAGAGAGTTTTAAAATTACAAGTTACAAATTAATCATAACGATATTAATGATGTTAATGCGTGCATCCTAGCTTTTTTCCTCAGTATATTCCCTTTTTGCAGAAACTTTTGATGTAAAATAGGCTTAAAAACATTCATTATTAGTTTTTATATTGATTTTTGTAATGGTTCATAATGTTGTAGTATAAAATATATCCTAAATACGCCTTTTTCCACTCTAACGTTTTCAATTCATAACTTTTCTAGTTATCCATTCTGGCATATAGGTTTAGAAAATCTTAGAATATAATGAATTTGAAGGTTTTTCACTATAATATATTTCATTAAAATATACATTTTTTAAAGAAATTAATTTTTTTAATATACATAAAGTTAAGATTAAGGACAATTTAATTCCGACACTACAGTTTCCACCCTCGTCACTAAAGGACTTGACAGTAAAGTTTTAAGTTTTGTTGAGAATAACGGAAGCAAACTCTTTGGACCCCAATTAACTGAGGTCTGGTAACATCCGTTCATAAGTAAATCAGTGGTGGTCAGATCAACTGTATTGACGAGTAACTTTTATGTTGCTTATTCCTGCTTATAATAATAATAATAATAATAATAATAATAATAATAATAATAATAATAATAATAATAATAATAATAATAATAATAATAAATTTATTTCTGTCCTGCAGTATGCATAATGTAGTTTACATGTAATTAAATATTGTTAGGTGCAAAAGACAGCTGCTAGCATGCAATTCTTTTCAGGTAGACTGGTGCTTGATCATTAAGATTAGTAAACCCAGAATGCACTACATACTAGTGGCTAATTTTGGTGCCTAACACTGTTATATTACATGTAAATTACATTAACTTTGCACCACATAAAAAGAAATAAAAATTTGAATTTGAAGAGTCCATGTGATATTGCCCCATGATACTGGCTCAGTCTTCACTAAATAATGATTTTTCTTTTATTTTCACATTTATTTATTGCCAAGGTAAATGCATACCCTCGAATTTATATTCATTTTAATATTTACACCTATGATATATCACAAAATTTATTCCGAAGTATAGTCCGTGCTTCCTTCTTCGGTACTGAGAAAGAGTACACATCTTGACCTTTATTTATCCATCTGGGACAAAAATTTGAAATTGAGAAGAGGGATTTTTCTATGTAAATATATTATTTTTTTTTCAAAGTAGCGAGTGTTGGATTTTTTCGTAAAAACCCTCAACAGCCATCTCTTTTTTGGGAATTTTTTTTTATATAGATTACCTTAAAGAAAACTGTTATTTTGTCATATTTTCTCCTATTAAGGTTAACTAATATCCTCAATAGTATAAAAACAAAAGAAATGTAATCTTTCACATTACCAGAGGATAGCGGATACAATACATACAGCAGAGAATACAATCAACCCTCAATTTAACAGACCTTGATTTAACATCTTTTGGAAATATTGGACAGATGACGAGATCAGTCGATTTGGAAACAGCGGACAAAGTTCGTTGATTAGAGAACCATCCGAATAGTTCCGATTGTGGCAAAACATTATCATCTTGATTTACCATTGCTGGGCGCCTGTTACTCATCCTATTAGTCCATTAAATTGAAGTTTTAAATATATTGTAATAACCATGGATGTAAATAATAATTGAACAATACAGAGGTATTATTTTTACCTCAAATTTACCTGTAATTATGGAATATATGAATTTAGAAAAAATATAATATCAATAGTTATAGACAATATAATTTCTTCATTTGCGAGAATATAGGATAATGTTGTAGTGAAAGACCTTCATATTAAATTTGCATAATTTTCTATAATTTTAGGTTAAGAAAGGTATGAGTATATTTTGGTTGAATTTTAACCCAAAATATTTAAGACATTAATATAGTTGCAAATGTCAAAACAGATAATAATAATAATAATAATAATAATAATAATAATAATAATAATAATAATGGTGAATTAAGCCTATCTTATCTCAAAATTATATGTGAATTTGGAATAATGCCAAGAAAATAAGTATTCTGAGGGATAAATTAATATTCTAATAACATATATATACCATGCCTAGTTTTAAATAAGAAAGTTCAAAATTCTTTCCTTATAGAAAGCAGTGTGTAGTATAGTATTCCCTCTGTAAGAAGCACTGATAGCAGACCTCTGAGAGATATGATTTATTTCTGATGAGGTGATTGTTTGTACGAGTTTACGATGTAAACAAGAATGTACTACGAGTCTTCTTATAGGTGTTATGTAAACTATAAAAGTCTATCTTTATTTAAAAGAGGTTTGGTTTGATACAGATATGGACACATAAACATGCACGTGTGCACTTCCTAAAAACTTGCACACACAAACCTTAAAACCCACACACACAAACATGCACGTGTGCACTTCCTAAAAACTTGCACACACAAACCTTAAAACCCACACACACAAACATGTACGTGTGCACTTCCTAAAAACTTGCACACACAAACCTGTGTGCACTTCCTAAAAACTTGCACACACAAACCTTAAAACCCACACACACAAACATGTACGTGTGCACTTCCTAAAATCCCGCACTTAGGATAGGAACCCCATGGCAGTGTTTTGATTCACAAATGACCGTTGTCAAGCCACAGCCGTTCGGTGATCCAAGACCAAAATGTCATCATTGGGTTCCCTTATTGAGGGATTTTAAGAAATGTTCAAGTCATAGTATTGTCATCTTCTGTTCTCGGTGGGAGACGGCCGACTTGTTGAAAAAAAAAAAAAAAAAAAAAATATATATATATAGAGCTAAAGAAGGAGTAGCAATAATGTTGAAGGATAAGCTATGGCAGGAAAAGAGGGACTATAAATGTATTAATTCAAGGATTATGTGGAGCAAAATAAAGATTGGATGTGAAAAGTGGGTTATAATAAGCGTGTATGCACCTGGAGAAGAGAGAAGTGTAGAGGAGAGAGAGAGATTTTGGGAAATGTTGAGTGAATGCGTGGGGAGTTTTGAATCAAGTGTGAGAGTAATGGTGGTTGGGGATTTTAATGCTAAAGTGGGTAAAAATGTTATGGAGGGAGTAGTAGGTAAATTTGGGGTGCCAGGGGTAAATGTAAATGGGGAGCCTTTAATTGAGCTATGTGTAGAAAGAAATTTGGTAATAAGTAATACATATTTTATGAAAAAGAGGATAAATAAATATACAAGGTATGATGTAACACGTAATGAAAGTAGTTTATTAGATTATGTATTGGTGGATAAAAGGTTGATGGGTAGGCTCCAGGATGTACATGTTTATAGAGGGGCAACTGATATATCGGATCATTATTTAGTTGTAGCTACAGTTAGAGTAAGAGGTAGATGGGAAAAGAGGAAGGTGGCAACAACAAGTAAGAGGGAGGTGAAAGTGTATAAACTAAGGGAGGAGGAAGTTCGGGTGAGATATAAGCGACTATTGGCAGAAAGGTGGGCTAGTGCAAAGATGAGTAGTGGGGGGGTTGAAGAGGGTTGGAATAGTTTTAAAAATGCAGTATTAGAATGTGGGGCAGAAGTTTGTGGTTATAGGAGGGTGGGGGCAGGAGGAAAGAGGAGTGATTGGTGGAATGATGAAGTAAAGGGTGTGATAAAAGAGAAAAAGGTAGCTTATGAGAGGTTTTTACAAAGCAGAAGTGTTATAAGAAGAGCAGAGTATATGGAGAGTAAAAGAAAGGTAAAGAGAGTGGTGAGAGAGTGCAAAAGGAGAGCAGATGATAGAGTGGGAGAGGCACTGTCAAGAAATTTTAATGAAAATAAGAAAAAATTTTGGAGCGAGTTAAACAAGTTAAGAAAGCCTAGGGAAAATATGGATTTGTCAGTTAAAAACAGAGTAGGGGAGTTAGTAGATGGGGAGATGGAGGTATTGGGTAGATGGCGAGAATATTTTGAGGAACTTTTAAATGTTAAGGAAGAAACAGAGGCAGTAATTTCATGCACTGGTCAGGGAGGTATACCATCTTTTAGGAGTGAAGAAGAGCAGAATGTAAGTGTGGGGGAGGTACGTGAGGCATTACGTAAAATGAAAGGGGGTAAAGCAGCTGGAACTGATGGGATCATGACAGAAATGTTAAAAGCAGGGGGGGATATAGTGTTGGAGTGGTTGGTACTTTTATTTAATAAATGTATGAAAGAGGGGAAGGTACCTAGGGATTGGCAGAGAGCATGTATAGTCCCTTTATATAAAGGGAAAGGGGACAAAAGAGACTGTAAAAATTACAGAGGAATAAGCTTACTGAGTATACCAGGAAAAGTGTACGGTAGGGTTATAATTGAAAGAATTAGAGGTAAGACAGAATGTAGGATTGCGGATGAGCAAGGAGGTTTTAGAGTGGGTAGGGGATGTGTAGATCAGGTGTTTACATTGAAGCATATATGTGAACAGTATTTAGATAAAGATAGGGAGGTTTTTATTGCATTTATGGATTTAGAAAAGGCATATGATAGAGTGGATAGAGGAGCAATGTGGCAGATGTTGCAAGTATATGGAATAGGTGGTAAGTTATTAAATGCTGTAAAGAGTTTTTATGAGGATAGTGAGGCTCAGGTTAGGGTGTGTAGAAGAGAGGGAGACTACTTCCCGGTAAAAGTAGGTCTTAGACAGGGATGTGTAATGTCACCATGGTTGTTTAATATATTTATAGATGGGGTTGTAAAGGAAGTAAATGCTAGGGTGTTTGGGAGAGGGGTGGGATTAAATTATGGGGAATCAAATTCAAAATGGGAATTGACACAGTTACTTTTTGCTGATGATACTGTGCTTATGGGAGATTCTAAAGAAAAATTGCAAAGGTTAGTGGATGAGTTTGGGAATGTGTGTAAAGGTAGAAAGTTGAAAGTGAACATAGAAAAGAGTAAGGTGATGAGGGTGTCAAATGATTTAGATAAAGAAAAATTGGATATCAAATTGGGGAGGAGGAGTATGGAAGAAGTGAATGTTTTCAGATACTTGGGAGTTGACGTGTCGGCGGATGGATTTATGAAGGATGAGGTTAATCATAGAATTGATGAGGGAAAAAAGGTGAGTGGTGCGTTGAGGTATATGTGGAGTCAAAAAACGTTATCTATGGAGGCAAAGAAGGGAATGTATGAAAGTATAGTAGTACCAACACTCTTATATGGGTGTGAAGCTTGGGTGGTAAATGCAGCAGCAAGGAGACGGTTGGAGGCAGCGGAGATGTCCTGTCTAAGGGCAATGTGTGGTGTAAATATTATGCAAAAAATTCGGAGTGTGGAAATTAGGAGAAGGTGTGGAGTTAATAAAAGTATTAGTCAGAGGGCAGAAGAGGGGTTGTTGAGGTGGTTTGGTCATTTAGAGAGAATGGATCACAGTAGAATGACATGGAAAGCATATAAATCTATAGGGGAAGGAAGGCGGGGTAGGGGTCGTCCTCGAAAGGGTTGGAGAGAGGGGGTAAAGGAGGTTTTGTGGGTAAGGGGCTTGGATTTCCAGCAAGCGTGCGTGAGCGTGTTAGATAGGAGTGAATGGAGACGAATGGTACTTGGGACCTGACGATCTGTTGGAGTGTGAGCAGGGTAATATTTAGTGAAGGGATTCAGGGAAACCGGTTATTTTCATATAGTCGGACTTGAGTCCTGGAAATGGGAAGTACAATGCCTGCACTTTAAAGGAGGGGTTTGGGATATTGGCAGTTTGGAGGGATATGTTGTGTATCTTTATATGTGTATGCTTCTAGACTGTTGTATTCTGAGCACCTCTGCAAAAACAGTGATAATGTGCGAGTGTGGTGAAAGTGTTGAATGATGATGAAAGTATTTTCTTTTTGGGGATTTTCTTTCTTTTTTGGGTCACCCTGCCTCGGTGGGAGACGGCCGACTTGTTGAAAAAAAAAAAAAAATATATATATATATATATATATATATATATATATATAATGTGTGTGTGTGTATATATACATTACATAATAGGCATACACTAACATAGGCACCCATGTATATAAACACGTATGCTAACATGCACACCCATGTGAACACATACACTAGCATGCACACCCATGTATATAACACACACACACGTCTAACACAATACATGGTGGTGGTGGAACATTTGACCTGACTTAACCAATTCATTCTAATGAGGACACTAAAGGACTCCAGGATGATTTGAATAGACTGATGCAATGGTCGGAAAAGTGGCAGATGCAGTTTAATATTGACAGATGTAAAGTTCTAAATGTTGGACAGTTAAATAACCATGCCACATATAAACTAAATAATGTAGATCTTAATACTACTGATTGTGAAAAGGATTTAGGAGTTCTGGTTAGCAGTAAACTAAAACCAAGACAACAGTGCATTAGTGTTCGCAATAAAGCTAACAGAATTCTTGGCTTCATAACTAGAAGTATAAATAATAGAAGTCCTCAGGTTATTCTTCAACTCTATATATCCTTGGTTAGGCCTCATTTAGACTATGCTGCTCAGTTCTGGTCACCGTATTACAGAATGGATATAAATGCTCTGGAAAACGTACAGAGGAGGATGACAAAGATGATCCCATGTATCAGAAATCTTCCCTTTGAGGATAGACTGAGGGCCCTGAATCTGCACTCTCTCGAAAGGCATAGAATTAGGGGGGATATGATCGAGGTGTATAAATGGAAAACAGGAATAAATAAAGGGGATGTAAATAGCGTGCTGAAAATTTCCAGCCAAGACAGGACTCACAGCAATGGTTTCAAGTTGGAAAAAATCAGATTCAGGAAGGATATAGGAAAGCACTGGTTTGGTAATAGAGTTGTGGATGAGTGGAACAAACTCCCGAGTACAGTTATTCAGGCTAAAACGTTGTGTAGTTTTAAAAATAGGTTGGATAAATACATGAGTGGGTGTGGGTGGGTGTGAGTTGGACCTGACTAGCTTGTGCTGCTGGGTCTGGTGCAGTGTTCCATCCTTGAGTTTAGGTGACCAGACTGGGTGGGTCATTGGGCTAATCCGGGGGGGGGGGGGGTCATTGGTCTTATCCGGGGGGGGGGACATGGACCTGCTCTGCATGGGTCAGTAGGCCTGTTGCAGTGTTCCTTCTTTCTTATGTTCTTATGCTCTTAACCTATCTTCCAACTTTAGATTATTTCTATGCCTACCTGCCAGTAAGCCTAAGTGTATTCAGTGCCAGAAGCCTAGTTAAAATTCATGGCTATTTGCCTTGCAATTTATACCGCATGCAAGAACACTGTCAGATAGTTGCAACACATCGCAAATTTGTACGTTGCGTCATTGATGAGTTTTGTATGTTGTTTCGTCTTTTACTGTAATGTTAGTAAATTACCTTAATTAGTTGCTTTTTCGTAAGTGTTTTTGAAAACTAAAACTTTTTAAGTAAGGGTGAGATTAAGGCCTTTTAAAGAAGGGGTAAATTAAATTTTTTTTTAAAGAAGGGGTGAATTAAAGTTGTTTTTAAAGTAACAATGAATTTAAGGGGCTTTAAAGTGAGAGTTGAAGGCCTTTTAAAGTAAGGGTGAATTGAAGGCCTTTTGAAGTAAGGGTAAGTTTAAGGCCTTTTAAAGTAAGGGTGAATTGAAGGCCTTTTAAAGTAAAGGTGATTTTAAGGCCTTTTAAAAACTAAGGATTTTAAAGTAAGGGGTAAGTTTGAGACTTTTTAAATTAAGGGGTGAGTTTGAGGCATTTTAAAAGTAAGGGTATTTGAGGCCTTTTCAAGTAAGGGCGAGTTTAAGGCCTTTTAAAGTAATGGTGAATTTAAGGCCTAAAATATGGGTGTGTTGGAAGATTTTTAAAAAAATATTTTGCTGCCTTTGAAAGGTGTTTTTAAGGCTTTAAAAATGCATTTAGTCCTTTTAGAGTACAGGTGTGTTTATACCTTTTAGGGTACAGGTGTATTTAAGGACTTCTGCCTTTACTGCCTTGAAAAGTGAGGGCTTTTTAACCCTTAAACTGTCCAAACAGATCTACGTTCACATGCGTAGTGCTCCAAAAGTAGATCTACGTTTCTTTACATATTTTCAAATATAACAAAAAAAACGTAGATCAAAGTTTTTTTTACACGTTTTCAAATGTAAAAAAAAAAAAAGGTCTACGTTTTTTTACATAATTTCAAATGTTGAAAAACCGTAGATCTACGTTTGGACAGTTTAAGGGTTAAGGTCTTGGTTAGGAGATTTTCTTTGGCCTTTTCTAACATTCCTGAATATTTTTCAAAAGACTAATTTTTTTTTGCCTTTTTAGGGACTTTTTTTTACAAGAATTTATCTTATGTTTAGGTAAAAATGTTGATTTGTATATAATCCCTAGTGAGGCCTTTCTCCCCCCCCCCTCTCAAGTGTGATAACAAGTTTAACTACCTCTTAAAGCACAAGTGCTATGTGGTTGTAGGGGTCTAGTCACAGCTCTTGGCCCCAGGGTGAGTGATCACGACAATATGTATTAAGAATAGGACATCCTCAACTCATGAATATATTGGGGACCTCCTGAATTGCATATATTATTCATAATGCAGGAAGTTTTCAACTTTTAAACACATTGGGGACCTTCATTGTTGTGTATAATAATGATATAATGTTGATATTATACACAATAATGATATAATGATATACACAATACAAAAGATTCTCAACGTATGTAAACAGTCAGAGTGCTGTGACTGGAGCTCGCCAACAACCTGCACTGAGTACAACACCATAGTAACGCTGTAGTCCATCCTGGTCTACTTGTGAGATGGCAGTGGTCCATCCTGGACCACTTGTAACATAACAGTGGTCCAGGATGGACGAAAACCTTGCCATAAAGGCCCTCTTTGATGTGTGAGATTTTGGTGAACTGCGCATTAAGATTTGTAAATGATTGTGCTGTGTAATGCTAATATTAATCAAGGTGTATTGGGGTCTGATTGAGGCTTAGTTCAACAATATATATATATATATTATATATATATATATATTCCAGCAACAGATTAATTTTTATAACCTTTTTTGGTTCAAGTTTTTACACTTATTCTGATAGAAACCAATATTTTCAGAACCCAAAGATGATGGAGGTTTTATAGTCATCTAAGCAGGGTTCTACTGACAAAACAAAAGGTGAGTAGCAAAAGCCTTTTATTTCACCTTCTATTTTTAATTGTGCTGCTTAAACACAACTGTCACTTGTCGACGAAAGAGTTCACACTCGTATATTGTATTTATTCCAGAAAGATATTGTATAACAATGGGTTATTGTAAAAGATTTTTCAGATGCTGAACTGCTTGTAAAAGGAGGAGGCATCCCTTTTGTGTGGTGATTCCAGTCCCAGCACCTTGGCTCCTGCCGGTGCCACGGGGGCGTTGACCCCCGAAACACCTTCAAGGTATACTCCAGGTATATGTAGGAGTGTCCCTCCACCACAGCCAGCACAACTCACCCAGATCCACCAATTCAAATTCAATTCAAAATTCAAAGTTTATTCTCTATAAAGATTATAATGTTGAATTTACAGAATTTGGTTGTTGTGTGGTTTACATATAGTTAAATAATGATTACAGAGTGTACCACTAGAACGCCTAGCATGGCTAGGCATTTCGGGCAGACTTAGTTTAATTCTTTATTTTAAAATATTACAAATTATGAGGTAAGTTGATATTATGGCTAAGTGACTAAATACTAGTTTGTGAGTTTAGCATTGTGAATGCTTTTGTTTTGGCACAGTACATAGTTTCAGTATTGGAGTATCATAGGATTCATTATTTTAAGATTGAGATTAATATTTCTGTTTATGGTCAAATGGGTGAGTGAGTGTAAGTGTGAACCACCAGGTGGTATTCGTGTAGTTAGTTGATGGGGTTTATCAGGGAGATAAGATGTTTTCTAATGGTAGTTTTGAAGGTGATGAATGTGTCTGCAGTTCTAGAGTTCTCAGGTAGGGTGTTCCAGATTTTAGGGCCTTTGACATACATTGAGTTATTCTTAATGGAGTCATCCTAAGCAAATATGTCACCCTTGTCCTCTGATATATTACATATAAGAATGTTACAGTGGACCCACATGAACGGGGTCATGTAGGTACATAGGAGCAAATTCAGTATTGAAAGAAATGTATGATGACGTTTTGGTTCAACTTGGACCGAAACTAGTCACAAAGCATGTGACTAGTTAATGGTCCAAGTTGGACCAAAATGTCACAATGAGTTTCATTCTCCTATGTGCGGGTTATTTATGTATCGTTCCAGTCACTGTATTGTGCCTTTTTATTCTTACATGGCATGTATCTACTACATCAGATTCCGTCATCCATCTTTCAATCCATTTGCTCAATTTACTCAAGTCATCCTGTAGAGATTTATATTTTTTTTTTTTTTTTTTTTTTTTTTTTTTTTTTCAACAAGTCGGCCGTCTCCCACCGAGGCAGGGTGACCCAAAAAAGAAAGAAAATCCCCAAAAAGAAAATACTTTCATCATCATTCAACACTTTCACCACACTTGCACATTATCACTGTTTTTGCAGAGGTGCTCAGAATACAACAGTCTAGAAGCATACACATATAAAGATACACAACATATCCCTCCAAACTGCCAATATCCCAAACCCCTCCTTTAAAGTGCAGGCATTGTACTTCCCATTTCCAGGACTCAAGTCCGACTATATGAAAATAACCGGTTTCCCTGAATCCCTTCACTAAATATTACCCTGCTCACACTCCAACAGATCGTCAGGTCCCAAGTACCATTCGTCTCCATTCACTCCTATCTAACACGCTCACGCACGCTTGCTGGAAGTCCAAGCCCCTTACCCACAAAACCTCCTTTACCCCCTCTCTCCAACCCTTTCGAGGACGACCCCTACCCCGCCTTCCTTCCCCTATAGATTTATATGCTTTCCATGTCATTCTACTTTGATCCATTCTCTCTAAATGACCAAACCACCTCAACAACCCCTCTTCTGCCCTCTGACTAATACTTTTATTAACTCCACACCTTCTCCTAATTTCCACACTCCGAATTTTCTGCATAATATTTACACCACACATTGCCCTTAAACAGGACATCTCCACTGCCTCCAACCGTCTCCTCGCTGCTGCATTTACCACCCAAGCTTCACACCCATATAAGAGTGTTGGTACTACTATACTTTCATACATTCCCTTCTTTGCCTCCATAGATAACGTTTTTTGACTCCACATATACCTCAACGCACCACTCACCTTTTTTCCCTCATCAATTCTATGATTAACCTCATCCTTCATAAATCCATCCGCCGACACGTCAACTCCCAAGTATCTGAAAACATTCACTTCTTCCATACCCCTCCTCCCCAATTTGATATCCAATTTTTCTTTATCTAAATCATTTGACACCCTCATCACCTTACTCTTTTCTATGTTCACTTTCAACTTTCTACCTTTACACACATTTCCAAACTCATCCACTAACCTTTGCAATTTTTCTTTAGAATCTCCCATAAGCACAGTATCATCAGCAAAAAGTAACTGTGTCAATTCCCATTTTGAATTTGATTCCCCATAATTTAATCCCACCCCTCTCCCAAACACCCTAGCATTTACTTCCTTAACAACCCCATCTATAAATATATTAAACAACCATGGTGACATTACACATCCCTGTCTAAGACCTACTTTTACCGGGAAATAGTCTCCCTCTCTTCTACACACCCTAACCTGAGCCTCACTATCTTCATAAAAACTCTTTACAGCATTTAATAACTTACCACCTATTCCATATACTTGCAACATCTGCCACATTGCTCCTCTATCCACTCTATCATATGCCTTTTCTAAATCCATAAATGCAATAAAAACTTCCCTACCTTTATCTAAATACTGTTCACATATATGCTTCAATGTAAACACTTGATCTACACATCCCCTACCCACTCTGAAACCTCCTTGCTCATCCGCAATCCTACATTCTGTCTTACCTCTAATTCTTTCAATTATAACCCTACCGTACACTTTTCCTGGTATACTCAGTAAGCTTATTCCTCTATAATTTTTACAGTCTCTTTTGTCCCCTTTCCCTTTATATAAAGGGACTATACATGCTCTCCGCCAATCCCTAGGTACCTTCCCCTCTTTCATACATTTATTGAACAAAAGTACCAACCACTCCAACACTATATCCCCCCCTGCTTTTAACATTTCTGTCATGATCCCATCAGTACCAGCTGCTTTACCCCCTTTCATTTTACGTAATGCCTCACGTACCTCCCCCACACTTACATTCTGCTCTTCTTCACTCCTAAAAGATGGTATACCTCCCTGACCAGTGCATGAAATTACTGCCTCTGTTTCTTCCTTAACATTTAAAAGTTCCTCAAAATATTCTCGCCATCTACCTAATACCTCCATCTCCCCATCTACTAACTCCCCTACTCTGTTTTTAACTGACAAATCCATATTTTCCCTTGGCTTTCTTAACTTGTTTAACTCACTCCAAAATTTTTTCTTATTTTCATTAAAATTTCTTGACAGTGCCTCTCCCACTCTATCATCTGCTCTCCTTTTGCACTCTCTCACCACTCTCTTTACCTTTCTTTTACTCTCCATATATTCTGCTCTTCTTATAACACTTCTGCTTTGTAAAAACCTCTCATAAGCTACCTTTTTCTCTTTTATCACACCCTTTACTTCATCATTCCACCAATCACTCCTCTTTCCTCCTGCACCCACCCTCCTATAACCACAAACTTCTGCCCCACATTCTAATACTGCATTTTTAAAACTATTCCAACCCTTTTCAACCCCCCCATTACTCATCTTTATATTTTATATTTCCAAAGATTTTTGCATCATCTCCCCTTCAGGACATTTTTCCTCTTATAAACTGTCATCATCTCCCTGTCTAACAGGAAGTCTCTTATCCCTTTAATCCTTCTATGTTTTGAAGTTTCCAAATGATCAAGGTATGTGACCCAGGCACGAAGTGAGAGGCAGCTGACCTCACAGCCAGAAGAGATAGGGAAAAGAGTTCGTGTTTGGGTAACTAGCAGATGGCCCTAACACTTTGGCTGTTTCCCACCGAGGCAGAGTGACCTGAAAACGCAGAAACACTTTTACCATCACTCACTCCACCAGTCTTCCAGAAATGTGCCAGTACATGTATTACGGTTCAAAAATTGCAGCATATCTCCACCCCTCCTGCAGAGTGCTGGCACTGACGTTAAAATAAAGTTAGCCTTCAGAATTTGAAAGGGACATATACAACATGCAAATGTATGTAGCACCTGGACCTGATTCCTGTAATGCATTATTTATAAATAAATGCTAAGTACCATTATCAGGAGAACTGAGTATTCTTGTGAGAGGCTTAAACTCATGTAAAATCTCTATGGCTTTAAGAAAAAAAAAGGTAGATATAGCCTTAGTAAAGAAGGCTGCAGAGCATTAGCAGAAACTACAAAGTAGCAACAGCTACATCACATGTCAGAATCTGTGGTGAATGGTTTTGAAAACCGACAAGTTGAAGAATTGAAACACTTGTGCAACACATGGGAATCTTTATTGAAGAAATGTTTCGCCACACAGTGGCTTCATCAGTCCAAAGTAGAAATGGGTAAGGAGAGGAGGAGTTCGAGGTAATCAGTCCCTCAGCCTGGAATCGATGTGTTCAGTCCATCACTCTTGTAGGAAGTGTAGCATAGGGCCAGAGAGGTGGCTTATATACGGCAGTCAGATGAGTTGAAGCAGGAGGAGGCGGGATCACAGTGGAACCTGCCACTTGTGTAAGTAGGTCATCGCGTTGCACAAGTGTCTCAATTCTTCAACATCACATGTCAGAATCTGAACGAATTCTTAGACACCAAATTACTGATTTTATGGTGAAACATGAATTAGACAACCAACGTTGATAAAGTGTAGAGCAGGAAGATCTTGCCTGTCCCACTGTTAGATCACTGTGACAAAATTATGGAGGAATTGGAAGAAAAACAAAATGCTTGTGGTATCCTCAAAGATTTTGGAAAGACATTTGAGACTTGTCCATGGAGTAATAGTTTATAAAATCAAGCCAGTGGTATACAGTAACAGGAAAAATAAGGAAGTGGGTATTCTAACTTTGATCATAGGGAACATAAGTGATTCATTCATTCATTAGAGGTTCGCCGGTACTTCCGGCCCGGGTCTTCTCCATATGGTGACCCGGCTGTGGCCCTCGGTTGGGGGTGTCGTTCATCTTCTTCTTTCTTCTGTCTTCTTTCTTGGGCCCTCCGGCTGGAGGGAACATGAGTGATGATAAACAATATGAAGTCCAATCTTGACCAAGTAAAAAATTAAATACTTACCTGACACCAATACCATTTCTCAATCATTATTATTATTATTAAAATTATTATTATATGTATTTAGGGGAAGCTTTATATTCAGCTCCATTAGCCTCCCCTCATAGCTCATACCCCTTAACTCAGGAACAATCATTGTTATATGCTTCTTTACTTTCTTCAGTTTCTTAACCTGCTTCCTCAGTTGTGGGTTCTGTGCTGGTGCTGTGTACTCCAAGATGGACCTGATATATGGTGTATAAAGTGCATGCACACATGCAGTATGCATATTTGCATGTGTAATTGCATGCACATATATGCACATGTGTATGTGTACATTCCCACTCATGCAAGCAAGCATGTGTGCATGAACGAGTGAGTAAACTATCTCATGTGGGTCACTTGTTCAGTGTTGGGACAACTGAACCATACCACAGGCGGGATTTGAACCCGCGGTCAGAGAGTCTCAAAACTCTAGACCGTTGCGTTAGCCACTGGACCAGTGGCTAACGCGATGGTCTGAAGTTTTGAGACACTCTGACCGCGGGTTCAAATCCCGCCCGTGGTATGGTTTGTTTGCAATCGTGTCATTACGATTTCGTGAGTCTTGGGACAACTGCTAATGGCCTGAATGGAAATAAGTCACTTTGTCTGACATTTTTGGGGATTATCCTAGGTTATTGACACATATTACTATATATGATAATTGTACTTATGTGTACTTGTACCTAAATAAACTTATTTACTCCACTTTGTGTAATGTAAATAAAATATATTAATGCAAATATTTTTCCTCAACAGTTGGACAGCCAGGATGAGCAAGCAGCCGCCATCCGTAGAGAACTAGATGGGCGTATGCAGAAGGTTGCAGAATTAGAACGGGTGAGTATATTTGAAGACTGTGTATTTTAAGAAGGTATATTTAAAGATCGTGGATGTAGTGCGGATGACAAGAAACAGATGATTGCTGATGTTATAAATGAAAAGAAGTTGGATGTCCTGGCCCTAAGCGAAACAAAGCTGAAGGGGGTAGGAGAGTTTCAGTGGGGGGAAATAAATGGGATTAAATCTGGAGTATCTGAGAGAGTTAGAGCAAAGGAAGGGGTAGCAGTAATGTTAAATGATCAGTTATGGAAGGAGAAAAGAGAATATGAATGTGTAAATTCAAGAATTATGTGGATAAAAGTAAAGGTTGGATGCGAGAAGTGGGTCATAATAAGCGTGTATGCACCTGGAGAAGAGAGGAATGCAGAGGAGAGAGAGAGATTTTGGGAGATGTTAAGTGAATGTATAGGAGCCTTTGAACCAAGTGAGAGAGTAATTGTGGTAGGGGACCTGAATGCTAAAGTAGGAGAAACTTTTAGAGAGGGTGTGGTAGGTAAGTTTGGGGTGCCAGGTGTAAATGATAATGGGAGCCCTTTGATTGAACTTTGTATAGAAAGGGGTTTAGTTATAGGTAATACATATTTTAAGAAAAAGAGGATAAATAAGTATACAAGATATGATGTAGGGCGAAATGACAGTAGTTTGTTGGATTATGTATTGGTAGATAAAAGACTGTTGAGTAGACTTCAGGATGTACATGTTTATAGAGGGGCCACAGATATATCAGATCACTTTCTAGTTGTAGCTACACTGAGAGTAAAAGGTAGATGGGATATAAGGAGAATAGAAGCATCAGGGAAGAGAGAGGTGAAGGTTTATAAACTAAAAGAGGAGGCAGTTAGGGTAAGATATAAACAGCTATTGGAGGATAGATGGGCTAATGAGAGCATAGGCAATGGGGTCGAAGAGGTATGGGGTAGGTTTAAAAATGTAGTGTTAGAGTGTTCAGCAGAAGTTTGTGGTTACAGGAAAGTGGGTGCAGGAGGGAAGAGGAGCGATTGGTGGAATGATGATGTAAAGAGAGTAGTAAAGGAGAAAAAGTTAGCATATGAGAAGTTTTTACAAAGTAGAAGTGATGCAAGGAGGGAAGAGTATATGGAGAAAAAGAGAGAGGTTAAGAGAGTGGTGAAGCAATGTAAAAAGAGAGCAAATGAGAGAGTGGGTGAGATGTTATCAACAAATTTTGTTGAAAATAAGAAGAAGTTTTGGAGTGAGATTAACAAGTTAAGAAAGCCTAGAGAACAAATGGATTTGTCAGTTAAAAATAGGAGAGGAGAGTTATTAAATGGAGAGTTAGAGGTATTGGGAAGATGGAGGGAATATTTTGAGGAATTGTTAAATGTTGATGAAGATAGGGAAGCTGTGATTTTGTGTATAGGGCAAGGAGGAATAACATCTTGTAGGAGTGAGGAAGAGCCAGTTGTGAGTGTGGGGGAAGTTCGTGAGGCAGTAGGTAAAATGAAAGGGGGTAAGGCAGCCGGGATTGATGGGATAAAGATAGAAATGTTAAAAGCAGGTGGGGATATAGTTTTGGAGTGGTTGGTGCAATTATTTAATAAATGTATGGAAGAGGGTAAGGTACCTAGGGATTGGCAGAGAGCATGCATAGTTCCTTTGTATAAAGGCAAAGGGGATAAAAGAGAGTTCAAAAATTATAGGGGGATAAGTCTGTTGAGTATACCTGGTAAAGTGTATGGTAGAGTTATTATTGAAAGAATTAAGAGTAAGACGGAGAATAGGATAGCAGATGAACAAGGAGGCTTTAGGAAAGGTAGGGGGTGTGTGGACCAGGTGTTTACAGTGAAACATATAAGTGAACAGTATTTAGATAAGGCTAAAGAGGTCTTTGTGGCATTTATGGATTTGGAAAAGGCGTATGACAGGGTGGATAGGGGGGCAATGTGGCAGATGTTGCAAGTGTATGGTGTAGGAGGTAGGTTACTGAAAGCAGTGAAGAGTTTTTACGAGGATAGTGAGGCTCAAGTTAGAGTATGTAGGAAAGAGGGAAATTTTTTCCCAGTAAAAGTAGGCCTTAGACAAGGATGTGTGATGTCACCATGGTTGTTTAATATATTTATAGATGGGGTTGTAAGAGAAGTAAATGCGAGGGTCTTGGCAAGAGGCGTGGAGTTAAAAGATAAAGAATCACACACAAAGTGGGAGTTGTCACAGCTGCTCTTTGCTGATGACACTGTGCTCTTGGGAGATTCTGAAGAGAAGTTGCAGAGATTGGTGGATGAATTTGGTAGGGTGTGCAAAAGAAGAAAATTAAAGGTGAATACAGGAAAGAGTAAGGTTATGAGGATAACAAAAAGATTAGGTGATGAAAGATTGAATATCAGATTGGAGGGAGAGAGTATGGAGGAGGTGAATGTATTCAGATATTTGGGAGTGGACGTGTCAGCGGATGGGTCTATGAAAGATGAGGTGAATCATAGAATTGATGAGGGAAAAAGAGTGAGTGGTGTACTTAGGAGTCTGTGGAGACAAAGAACTTTGTCCTTGGAGGCAAAGAGGGGAATGTATGAGAGTATAGTTTTACCAACGCTCTTATATGGGTGTGAAGCGTGGGTGATGAATGTTGCAGCGAGGAGAAGGCTGGAGGCAGTGGAGATGTCATGTCTGAGGGCAATGTGTGGTGTGAATATAATGCAGAGAATTCGTAGTTTGGAAGTTAGGAGGAGGTGCGGGATTACCAAAACTGTTGTCCAGAGGGCTGAGGAAGGGTTGTTGAGGTGGTTCGGACATGTAGAGAGAATGGAGCGAAACAGAATGACTTCAAGAGTGTATCAGTCTGTAGTGGAAGGAAGGCGGGGTAGGGGTCGGCCTAGGAAAGGTTGGAGGGAGGGGGTAAAGGAGGTTTTGTGTGCGAGGGGCTTGGACTTCCAGCAGGCATGCATGAGCGTGTTTGATAGGAGTGAATGGAGACAAATGGTTTTTAATACTTGACGTGCTGTTGGAGTGTGAGCAAAGTAACATTTATGAAGGAGTTCAGGGAGACCGGCAGGCCGGACTTGAGTCCTGGAGATGGGAAGTACAGTGCCTGCACTCTGAAGGAGGGGTGGTAATGTTGCAGTTTAAAAACTGTAGTGTAAAGCACCCTTCTGGCAAGACAGTGATGGAGTGAATGATGGTGAAAGTTTTTCTTTTTCGGGCCACCCTGCCTTGGTGGGAATCGGCCAGTGTGATAATAAAAAAAAAAAAATATATTTAAAGATAAGGTGATTCATGGGGTTGATACACTCAATAGGTAACTTGTTGCTTATTTCTTGTTCGTTTAATTTATGTTAATCACTAAACCCATGTGAGTCATTCAGCACAATGCGTGGTGGAGTCTTGATCCTATGTCTGTTGAGCAAGGAACAGATGTGTTTCCTATTTGTACTCCTGTGAAATTTCAACGAGGTCCTTCGGAAAACCAATTATGTTTACTGTGTTTTGGGTTTATATGCTAGGCTTCATTTTTTTGTGTAAGTTATTGAGGTGATTGAGGCAGCATATGAAATTTATTCAGAGTATGAGAAGAGCAATTAAATTATTGCTCATGTAAGTTGGAAGTTGATTACAAGTGCACTATGAGAATTTTCCTATGATCCGTTACCTAGGATGATGGAAGTTTACCTTCTGTTTTCCTAGTTCAGTTTAATACATTCTTCCTGGATTGAGAATCTCAACATATCATGAAAGTACAATATTGCAAGTATACATTCATGAATTTGCAAGTCCACAGTCATCAGTTGACAAGTCTGCATTCGTGGATTTGTAAGTCAGCATTTGTCAATTTGCAGGACCACATTTGTAAATTTGCAAGTCCTCATTCATAAATTTGCAGGACCACATTTGTAAATTTGCAGGACCACATTTGTCAATTTGCAGGACCACATTTGTAAATTTGCAGGACCACATTTGTCAATTTGCAGGACCACATTTGTCAATTTGCAGGACCACATTTGTCAATTTGCAGGACCACATTTGTCAATTTGCAGGACCACATTTGTAAATTTGCAAGTCCTCATTCATAAATTTGCAAGTCTGCATTTGTAAGTTCACAATTTTCCTGACTTTCAGTGTTTGTCTTGTCCTCAGAATTTATTGCATAATGTGCTTTCTTCCTCTCTGAAAATATCCTATTCAAACATCCCAAACTTCAAATACTTAAATTAAAAAAGGAATGTAAAGGAGTTATTGTAAAATTTATTACCTTAATTTGTCTATACATTATTCAGAATAAAAAATAAGTGAGAAAAATTAAAGAGGTATTTATAATGCGATAAACCTTCTCTGGTAGTTAGAGAAATATTGTCGGTAATTCTACCAACATTATTACAGAAATGATTGTTTTGCTGTGATTGTAACAGTAATGAACAACACTGTGACCACAGGACTTTATCCATTGTTTCGAAGTCTGTTGACTCAGTGGATTTTATTCCATGTTTATGAAGTCTGTTAAATGGAGGTTAATTAAATGGAGGGTTTACTGTGTATATATGTATAGGAGGGCCTCACTTATACAGCAGATTAGGTTCTGGGCTACTGCTGTAAAGTGAATCATATCCTTTTTCCCTTTCAAATGCATATAAATGCCTGATAGCATGTTAAGGGAGCAATATAACTAGGCCTAAAAAATGCACATACAGTACATACATTACTTACCTTAAAATATTTTCATTCTTTGCTTATAGTGAGTGGTTAATATATTTATTGTATGAAGTGTGAATAAGTGAATAATGGAGGTTTTGAATATGAGGGACTTGGACATCCAACAGGCTTGTGGGAGCATGTTTGATAGGAGTGAGTGGAGGTAAGTGGTTTTCAAAATTTGACGTGCTGTTGGAACATGAGCAAGATAATACTTATGAAGGGATTCAGAGAAACTTGTTAGCTGGACTTGAGTCCTGGAGGTGGGAAGTACGGTGCCTGCACTCTGAAGGAGAGGTGGGGATGTTGAAGTTTGGAGGATCATGTGAACTGTAATAAGGTGCTTATAGCAAGACAGCAACTGAATGAATGACATTGAAAGTAAACCATACCACGGGCGGGATTGAACCCGCGGTCAGAGAGTCTCAGAACTCCAGACTGTCGCGTTAGCCACTGGACCAGCTAGCCACAATGGTCCAGCTAGCCACAATGGCTAGCTAGTCCGGTGGCTAGCGCAACTTTCTGGAGTTTTGAGACTCTCTGACCGCGGGTTCAATCCCGCCCGTGATATGGTTTGTTTGCAGTCGTGTCATTACGATTTCGTGAGTCACATTGAAAGTGTTTTCTTTTGTGTTGGGTCACCCTCTCTTGGTGGGAGATGGCCAGAATATTAAAAGTAGTTTAGAGAGCCGAGGTGTTGTTGAAGTGGTTTGGGGGTTTAGATAGTTTGGAGAAGAATAGGATGACCAAGGTGTATATATCCAGGGTGGAAAGAAGGAGGGGGTTAGGGTCAGCCTGGCAGGGGCTGGAGGGAAGGGTTTAGGGTTTTAAATGATATTTTTATTATGGGACCAGTAGCAGTGTTCTGGGGCCCCTAATCCTGGAGGGGCCCCAGAAGTGACTTTAGTCCACATTGCTTAAATATTTTGGATCTACTGTATGAGAAGAGTTTTTAAAAAATAATAATACATGTATAGTGTAATTCAATACAAAATAATAGTTAAGTTAAAAATTAAAAGGTTGTTAAAAGTATCATGTAGGCTAGCTGTTGCTGGTCGTGAAGGGGCCCCCCATAACAGTTCAAGCTTCAAGGCCCCAAAAATGTAGGGCCACCAGTGAGCATATGAGTGTGTTTGATTCGGAAAGCTTACTCGAGCCCTGCTGATGGGTAGCACAGCAGATGCACTCTGAGGTACAGCTGTCAGTGTTGATGGGTCATTGAAATTGTGATTTCTGTGCTCTTCTGAAAGACATATATTGAATGAATGATTCTGAATGTCTCCTTTTTTGACTGGTGTGGTAAAATAAATGAAAGTTAGTAAGATATGTATGGCAACAAAATTACTATTAAAAAAATTCGTATGAGCTAGAGGATCAGGATTGCCATCCATCTCAGTCAATTGTGCAGTAAAAAATTGACTTAGAACCAGTTTAATTTCCCCTTCCAGAAAGTGTTTCATTGCAGTATAGTATCCCCTTGAATTACCTGAGAAATCAAACTTTATTTCTATAGAAAGGAGTACAGTATATTATACAGTTAGGGTATTTGACATATACAGTGGACCCCCTGTTTACGATATTATTTCATTCCAGAAGTATGTTCAGGTGCCAGTACTGACCGAATTTGTTCCCATAAGGAATATTGTGAATTAGATTAGCCCATTTCAGACCCCCAAACATACACATACAAACATACTTACATAAATACACCTACATAATTGGCCGCATTGAGAGCTGATCGTAAACCGGGGGTCCACTGTATAAACTACTTTATAGAAAGCCCTTATTATACAAGGCATTTCAAGTAGCAGGTAGCCAGTAATGTTGATTGTGGCAAATAAACGTGAGATTGTTTTTGTAATCGTATCAGAAGTGAACAATTGTGTAAGCAAAGAACTTTGTCCATCGTTTCTGAGTCAACTGACCCAGCAGATTTTGTCCCATATTTCTGAAGTCTGTTAAATTGATGGATTGTGTATTGATGGATTTTATCATTATTATCTGATGGACATATCCATGACTATTTCTGATAGTCCTTCCGCTCCTGAAACTGGACTCGAGACCATACCTCATTGTTGACTGGTGGATCCACCAAACTGTTGCTAATGTCACACCTTCAAATTTTGAGTGATTAATATACTATACAGTACCTAGCAAAACAAATTATATTCTAACCAAAATTAAATGCGTTTGAAAAACATTTTTGGATTGGTTTATCTACTGCAAGTCATTAAGGCTTCATAAAACCTCTTTATTACTAGTCAAGAATACTAATACCTGAAACAGAGATTAAAATATCTTTTCAGTGCATATACACTGTGAGGCATATATCTCTCAATGTACCTTTTCAGTGTATATACACTGTGAGGCATATATCTCTCAATGTACCTTTTCAGTGCATATACACTGTGAGGCATATATCTCTCAATGTACCTTTTCAGTGCATATACACTGTGAGGCATATATCTCTCAATGTACCTTTTCAGTGCATATACACTGTGAGGCATATATCTCTCAATGTACCTTTTCAGTGTATATACACTGTGAGGCATATATCTCTCAATGTACCTTTTCAGTGTATATACACTGTGAGGCATATATCTCTCAATGTACCTTTTCAGTGCATATACACTGTGAGGCATATATCTCTCAATGTACCTTTTCAGTGTATATACACTGTGAGGCATATACCTTCAATGTATATATAGTCAGTACCTGGAGAATAAGAAGTATTGAGATTTGATCCAGGGAAGGAAAGGGGTAGTTTCAATACCTTAGATCAAGAGATTTTTTGTCAACATCAAAGTACCTTCCTTTTCTTTGCAGCAAATACAAATATTTGGTGGTACCTTACATGTTCTTGTGTGTCAAATTTACTGCAAAAATGTTATGGACTTTTAACTGTAAACTGCAAGTACCAGTCATTTCTCTTATAAATCTTCTTTATATAGTGCAGTGTTTTGTAAGTGTGATTGAAAAAGTCGATCGGAAATTGAATTGCATGTATTAAAAAAGCCTTTCCACACGTTATTCAATTTTGCACGTATTTTGTCAATCACGTTTACGAAAAATTGCACCAGAGTATATAAAAAAGTTTTATAAAAGTTCACTGCATTGAAGTTTTGCAATCTTGCTGCGTAAAAACACGATCTGTAAGATACAAGCCCAAATTCACTTGGAGACATTTTAGCCATCTTGTAAATTAGTTAAAATTGTACCTTATCCAAGAATACTTGTTCTTAAAATGCAGGTATTAAATTGCATTTCTTCCTGACTGATGATTCACTAGAATGACAATCAACCCAGTTATATATCTCAACACTCACTTTAAAACACATAATATTTGTGACTTTCCAGTTCAGTATTCCTCCTTCCGTGCCATTTTCCTTCTCATTTCCCACTTTCTGTTAAGCAGAGTCAACCAGAGGAGGTTGACAACTGGCTGGCTCTACCTAGTTGATGATGAGTGTGTAACAGCTGATGATGAGTGTGTAACAGCTGATGATGAGTGTGTAACAGCTGATGATGAGTGTGTGACAGCTGATGATGAGTGTGCAACAACTCTCATAGCAAAGTGGCACTGAAACTCATCACCTGTGACCTGGCTGCTTTCTAAAGTCATATTGTGAATATTATAATGGTATGTGATACTGACAAGTTGATAAGTAGGATGTGTGCAACTGTTAGGTATCTTTATTCCAAACTGTTTCACCTACACAGTAAGCTTCTTCAGTCAAATGCAGAGGAGGCAGCAGAAACGATAGAGATGTAAAGAGGATGTAATCAATCCATCACCCTCGAAGACGTAGTTTTGAGGTGGTCAGTCCCTCAGCCTGGAGAAGAGTTCTGCTTCAGAGTCTGGAACAGTGTTATGTATCTAATATCATTTAATTTTTTCCGAAGAATATTTGTTCAATATTTTATACAAATAACCCGCACATAGAAGAGAGAAGCTTACGACGACGTTTCGGTCCGACTTGGACCATTTACAAAGTCACAAAGTCAGTGTGACTTTGTAAATGGTCCAAGTCGGATCGAAATGTCGTCGTAAGCTTCTCTCTTCTATGTGCGGGTTATTTGTGTATCGTTCCAGTCACGGTATTGGGCCTCTTTTTGTTATTCAATATTTTATGTTCAGTACTGTTTGTGTTTAATTAATTAAAAAGAATACAGCAACAATACAGTAGAGCACAAATGTGTAGGAACTGACAGCACCTAGACTCTTCCTCTCTCTCTCCTATTTTCACCACTCTTTTATTTGAGAAAGCAGTGGTTTAGTAGTAGAGTTGTTTAGGAGTGACTGAGAGCAGTACCTGCGTAGCATAGGCCAGTAGGCCTTATGCTGCACTCATTTGCTATTATTTTGAAACGCAGTGGTTTAGCAATACAGTTACATGTGATTGGTAGAGTAGATGTACACGGCAGATCCTGATACGATGAGGAGAATTATGGAAGTGGTAGAAAAATGAACACAGTTGATTTTTAGGTGTTCAAGCAAGAACAAGTGAGGTAATAATTGCAGAATTGCTGACAAAACATTGCCACAATAAAATTTCACATTAGATGCATCTGTGTCCATTTACCTAACAAGAGCAAGTGAGAAGAGGTGATGGAAAAATGAACACAACTGACCTAGAGGTGTCCAAGGAAGAACAAGCGAGTAGAGATGTGGCTTACAATGGAGCTGATCTGGTCAGCCTAGTGTGAGCCTCTGGTTGGTTCCTGTGTGAAGAAAGTGTGAAACAAGAAGGAAAACAAGGTGGGAGGAGATGTACTGAAATGAAAGTGCCAGATACATCCTGTCTGTTAGTGTTTTAAGGTGAGTTGAGGTGTAAGTGTGTCCTGGTTGTGTTCCCAGTGGATCATCAGATCCCAGACACAGCAAGCCATCCTAATTATTGCAAGTGTTCCTCCATATTTCATTCTGATCTGCTGTACTGTATTTCCGTATCTCATCTTTACACTACCACATCCTCTTATTATTACCGTTTTTTTTACTTCCACGTCTTTAAAAAGGAGTTAGAAGGTCTAAAGAGAGATCCGGAAGTAAGTTTTATTATGGAGATATTCCTAGAGGCCTCAGTAAGCCATAGGTTTGCATTTCTCTTTGTAGAAGTAGCAATTAGATATTGAATGAAAGGCTATATATAAATCGTGGGTATGCCATATATTACAGGTAATATATGATAGATATGTCAAGTGTATTCCTTATGTGTTACCCAGAAATCTAAGTTATTTTTACAATACTTCAACTTTTTAAATGCCTCTTTTTTTTTTTGTCTAATGTTTATTTTTTTAAGCTTAGGTAACCTGATGGAATATATTTACATGTCAGTATTATGTTTTAGGCAAAAACTGCTAAATCTGTGCACAAATTATAATTTCTGTAATGCCATTAGTATAAAATTGGGCAAGTTGATATGCATTAATATTTAGGTTCTTCTTGAAATGGACATGAGAGAGAATGATCATTATGTAAAAAATTCTACTTTAAATATAATCCTCAAATTTTTGTAGTTTGCTCTTAGTGTGGCCAATACTGTACATGTTGAATTTTGGCCTGTTTGAATTTATTTACTGATTCATTGATTCTTATATGCTTTTACTACATCATTTAGTTGATTTCTACAAGGTGTTTCACTTGTAGGAGGCCGCAAGTTGGTACTTCTGTGGTTGCAACTGTCTTATTTGTATATTATGTCTATAGTAAGTCATAACCCGGGGCCCTCTTACTCGATAACTCGGGGCCTCCTACTTGATAACTCGGGGCCTCCTACTTGATAACTCGGGGCCTCCTACTTGATAACTCAGGGCCTCCTGCTTGATAACTCAGGGCCTCCTGCTTGATAACTCAGGGCCTCCTGCTTGATAACTCAGGGTCTCCTGCTTGATAACTCAGGGCCTCCTGCTTGATAACTCAGGGCCTCCTGCTTGATAACTCAGGGCCTCCTGCTTGATAACTCAGGGCCTCCTGCTTGATAACTCAGGGCCTCCTGCTTGATAACTCAGGGCCTCCTGCTTGATAACTCAGGGCCTCCTGCTTGATAACTCAGGGCCTCCTGCTTGATAACTCAGGGTCTCCTGCTTGATAACTCAGGGCCTCCTGCTTGATAACTCGGGGCCTCCTACTTGATAACTCGGGGCCTCCTACTTGATAACTCGGGGCCTCCTACTTGATAACTCGGGGCCTCCTACTTGATAACTCGGGGCCTCCTACTTGATAACTCAGGGCCTCCTACTCGATAACACGGGGCCTCCTACTTGATGACTCGGGGCCTCCTACTCGATAAGTCAGGGCCTCCTACTTAATAACTTGGGGCCTCCTTCTCGATAACTCAAGGCCTTTTATGAGTAGGAGGGCCCCGAGTTATCGTTTACTACAGACATAATATACAAAGACGGTTGCAACTACAGGAGTACCATCTTGGGGCCTCCTATGAGTGAAACGCCCTGTATCTCCATCTTACACTATCGTAGATTGGAAGAAGCATTAGTGCCAGAGCTCTCCGGCACAATTTTGGTGCTTGTCTTGCTTTATTTATATTTTTTAGATTTTGTATTTAAAATGTGCAACTCCTAGTTAATTGTTCCTGATATTGTCATGCAAGCTAAGACCCAGGCGTATTTTCTGTTTAATTCATTCATCATCTAGAACATAGTCTAACTATTTTTGATTAATTTGGTATACTAAAATGTTCTAAACATTAATCATGAAAATAGATCGTGGAAAAACTGTCTTTTTTAAACTATAATTGACTGTATGTAGAAATTTGTAATGCCTTTAATTATGTCTTGAATTACATAATTATTTAAGAAATGATAAAACTATACACATTACAATATTCTATATCAAGATTATATATGTATATATATGCAAATAATTTACAGCATGACCTTCAGAAAGGAAATTAAAATTATATCTGTTTGGAGCACTGCCATTGTTGACATTGAGTTTATTTTCTATTGTATTGGTATATATACTGACTCCTAGTGTTTATTACTAATGATAAAAATGACACAATTTTTAAAATTTATTTGTTAAGGCTGCCACTTGAGCTCTGTTTTTCAATTGCATGACTGGGATCGACTAAATATTAGTAACTCCTCCAGAATCGCAAATTGATGCCCAAGTTTGTGGTAAAGGAAATGGAATCGCTCTACTTGGAAGAACTCAAGACATCTATAAACCTCTTGATGGCCAACCTAGAGAGCCTTCCCGTGTCAAAATGTTCGCAAGAGGGCAAATACGGTTTACAAAAACTAAAAAAGTACAATCATAGGTAAGTTTTTGGCTGATTTTGTTTCTTTTTACGTTAATATTTTTTCCTGGTTTTTTGGATTACAGCTTGGGTATAATAGTCTAGCATTGTTATTCATCTTATTTGCCTCCATTACTTTCATCTTCCGCAGACACCGTGTACCTTTAACTCTCCTTCTGCATTTTTTCTATTTTATTATCGATCATTCTTATATTCTATATAATATTTACAGTGTTATATTTTATATTTTATTTGCAATATATATTTTTATCTTTAAATAATATATATATTTTGGTGTTGTTTCATGTTTATTGACTTATTCTTTCCATGAGAACTTTTGTTTGTACTGTGGTCTTCAGGTCTCTCGTAGTTTGTCTTTTGTATGCAACATAGGAAGCTTAATTTCATATCACATCAATATTTTCTAAGATTATCTTACTCTGTATTCTTTCCGTATTTTTCAATTTTATTTTCCTTTTCTTCCAAATGGCATTTGTTTCTAAGCTTGATTTTTTATGTAATATTAAGGAATATTTTTGGTGTAGATAGATACAATGCAGTATTTGGCATTCTTGCCTGAAATTTTGAAAAAAAGATTTTTGTTCTAATGAAAGGCTAGACGACAATGTTTTGGTTATCTGCCGCACATGAAGTTTTTATTTGAAATAGGTGATCTATGACTTTTTAAATTTAGATCAACGTTTTATATTAGCAAAACAAGCATTGGGTAGCATTTTAATTTAGTAGATGCCAGTCTCAGCTGCTTATCACAAAATATATACATATACAAATCCATCCATCCATTCATCCACCCAATTGAAACTAATTTTGAAAAGGAAAGTAAAACTTAAATATGTCTGCCTAGTTTGGCCTCACACTAAGGTCCTCTTCAACAAATTTCAGAGCATTATGTTGTTAGTTTGTTCTTAATGAAAGATCACCTTACATGGGCCTTAGTTAAATGATGACCATTCAATTGGCTCAATGGTAATTGGTTTCCCACAGAAATCATCTGACTTTGATCTTGATTTTAAGACGACTCACTGTAACTTAAAATAATATAATAAGATATTGCAAGGACCCCCATGGAAATAAGTCACTTTTTTTGAGTTATCCTGGAGGGTAATTTACACATATGTTACTATGCAATGTTGCAGAATTGAGTAGGAAGTCCAGGTAGATTTGTTCAGAGTAATGTCTCTAGCTAGCTAGAGCTGCTCCTCTGAATGAGTCTACTTGGACTTCCTACTTATGTCTGCAACACTGCAAGCTCCTGAAGATGTGTTGATTGCATCATGAAAGGCCTATGTTACTATAATTGTACTTACACTAGATGGTTCTATGAAGAACTTTGTAAAGATTTGAGTGTAACATTGACTAAGTGTGGCCTTGAAATCACATTATTGCTCAACTTAATGTTATAATGTCTTAGAGTGCTGTCTCTCTGTTATGTGTTATTGTGGGGAGTGGATATGCTGTCAGAACAGCCATAAGCATTCCAAGGTCAGACACTCATAATAGTGTACTAAGGCAGTTGCAGCCAATGCTAGGTCAGGTGCCAGTGTTAGGTCAGGTGCCAACACTAGGCCAGGTGCCAGTGCTAAGCCAGGTACCAATGCTAGGCCAGGTGCCAATGATAGGTCAAGGGCCACTGCTAGGCCAGGAACTGGAGCTAGGCCAGGTGCTGGAACAATTAAAATTCTCATCATTTTATACTGTTTCAATATCAACTGATTAAATTAATTTTCATATATAATGACACTGTGGGTGTCACATCAAGGGTTTATGTTCCCAGTCTATGTTATGGCTGAAAGTTTTAAAGACTTGCTAGATATTAGAGCTTGTTATATCTTTTAGATCTCTTCTCTTCGATAATTCTATTTCTGTAATCCCCACTTGTTTTTCCTATGCTTAAAAGCTACAGTAGGCATCATATTTATGCACACGTATAAACTCATCACATGGATAGTGAGAATGCTTACCACTATTTGTTTTAAACATAGATGCTGAAATATGTATGAATTACTGCCTTAATTCATACATATTTCATACATATTTTGTAGGATTACTTGCCTGAAATACTCTGCATAACCAGGGGCTTAATGCATGTATAAGCAGATGTCACCCATCTATGTATACACATTGTGTTATGTGGAAATAAATCTTGACTTTGATTTTTGATGCACTCCTTACATCTTCTGGACACTGATAAGAAGAAGAATCAATCAACTACCATTCATTCTTAACCCTTAAACTGTTCAAACATAGATCTACGTTTGCACCACTAGTGCTCCGAACGTAGATCTATGTTTTCTTTTTTTTTTTACATTTGAAAGAATGTAAAAAATGTAGATCTATGTTTGGAGAACTAGCGGAGCAAACGTAGATCTATGTTCGGAGTGCTGGTGGTGCAAGCGTAGATCTATGTTCGGAGTGCTGGTGGTGCAAGCGTAGATCTATGTTCGGAGTGCTGGTGGTGCAAATGTAGATCTATGTTTGGAGTGCTGGTGGTGCAAATGTAGATCTATGTTTGGAGTGCTGGCGGTGCAAACGTAGATCTATGTTCGGAGTGCTGGCAGTGCAAATGTAGATCTATGTTCGGAGTGCTGGTGGTGCAAGCGTAGATCTATGTTCGGAGTGCTGGTGGTGCAAGCGTAGATCTATGTTCGGAGTGCTAGCAGTGCAAACATAAATCTACATTTGGACTGTTTAAGGGTTAATGGTACTCAACTGTTTGGGAATGGTGGACATGTCCTTGTCATGAACCCAACACTTAATACAGTACAGTACAGTTTTTATTTCTTTGTATGATACAAATAATGTAGTTTACTTGCAATAGAATACAGTGGACCCCCGCTTAACGATCACCTCCAAATGCGACCAATTATGTAAGTGTATTTATGTAGGTGCGTTTGTACGTGTATGTTTGGGGGTCTGAAATGGACTAATCTACTTCACAATATTCCTTATGGGAAAAAATTCGGTCAGTACTGGCACCTGAACATACATCTGGAATGAAAAAAGTTCGTTAACCGGGGGTCCACTGTACTGTTAGGCACCACAGAAGCCACTAGTATGCAATTCATTTTAGGCAAACTAATTCTAATACTGAAATGTTTAAAAAGTTCCATATGTTCTCTGTCAGATTTAAGTCCTGTCATTAAAGCTTGAAATTTCAGTCATTTGGCCAATTGTTTGCCATTGGCAGTATGGCAAGGGGTAGAGTCTTGGCAGTATGGCAAGGGGTAGAGTCTTGGCAGTATGGCAAGGGGTAGAGTCTTGGCAGTATGGCAAGGGGTAGAGTCTTGGCAGTATGGCAAGGGGTAGAGTCTTGGCAGTATGGCAAGGGGTAGAGTCTTGGCAGTATAGCAAGGGGTAGAGTCTTGGCAGTATGGCAAGGGGTAGAGTCTTGGCAGTATGGCAAGGGGAAGAGTCTTGGCAGTATGGCAAGGGGTACAGTCTTGGTAGTATGGCAAGGGGTAGAGTCTTGGCAGTATGGCAAGGGGTAGAGTCTTGGCAGTATGGCAAGGGGTAGAGTCTTGGCAGTATGGCAAGGGGTAGAGTCTTGGCAGTATAGCAAGGGGTAGAGTCTTGGCAGCATGGCAAGGGGTAGAGTCTTGGCAGTATGGCAAGGGGAAGAGTCTTGGCAGCATGGCAAGGGGTAGAGTCTTGGCAGTATAGCAAGGGGTACAATCTTGGTAGTATGGCAAGGGGTAAAGTCTTGGCAGTATAGCAATGGGTAGAGTCTTGGCAGTATGGCAAGGGGTAGAGTCTTGGCAGTATGGCAAGGGGTACAATCTTGGCAGTATAGCAAGGGGTACAATCTTGGTAGTATGGCAAGGGGTAGAGTCTTGGCAGTATGGCAAGGGGAAGAGTCTTGGCAGCATGGCAAGGGGTACAATCTTGGTAGTATGGCAAGGGGTAAAGTCTTGGCAGTATGGCAATGGGTAGAGTCTTGGCAGTATGGCAAGGGGAAGAGTCTTGGCAGTATGGCAAGGGGTAGAGTCTTGGCAGTATGGCAAGGGGTAGAGTCTTGGTAGTATGGCAAGGGGTAAAGTCTTGGCAGTATGGCAATGGGTAGAGTCTTGGCAGTATGGCAAGGGGTAGAGTCTTGGCAGTATGGCAAGGGGTAGAGTCTTGGTAGTATGGCAAGGGGTAAAGTCTTGGCAGTATGGCAATGGGTAGAGTCTTGGCAGTATGGCAAGGGGAAGAGTCTTGGCAGTATGGCAAGGGGTAGAGTCTTGGCACTATGGCAAGGGGTAGAGTCTTGGCAGTATGGCAAGGGGTAGAGTCTTGGCAGTATGGCAAGGGGTAGAGTCTTGGCACTATGGCAAGGGGTAGAGTCTTGGCACTATGGCAAGGGGTAGAGTCTTGGCAGTATGGCAAGGGGTAGAGTCTTGGCAGTATGGCAAGGGGAAGAGTCTTGGCAGTATAGCATGGGGTAAAGTCTTGCAGTATGGCAAGGGGTACAATCTTGGTAGTATGGCAAGGGGTAGAGTCTTGGCAGTATGGCAAGGGGTAGAGTCTTGGCAGTATGGCAAGGGGTAGAGTCTTGGCAGTATGGCAAGGGGTAGAGTCTTGGCAGTATGGCAAGGGGTAGAGTCTTGGCAGTATGGCAAGGGGTAGAGTCTTGGCAGTATGGCAAGGGATAGAGTCTTGGCAGTATGGCAAGGGGTAGAGTCTTGGCAGTATGGCAAAGGGTAGAGTCTTGGCAGTATGGCAAGGGGTAGTCTTGGCAGTATGGCAAGGGGTAGAGTCTTGGCAGTATGGCAAGGGGTAGAGTCTTTGCAGTATGGCAAGGGGTACAGTCTTGGCATTATGGCAAGGGGTAGAGTCTTGGCAGTATGGCAAAGGGTAGAGTCTTGGCAGTATGGCAAGGGGTAGAGTTTTTGGCAGTATGGCAAGGGGTACAATCTTGGCAGTATGGCAAGGGGTACAATCTTGGTAGTATGGCAAGGGGCAGAGTCTTGGCAGTATGGCAATGGGTAGAGTCTTGGCAGTATGGCAAAGGGTACAATCTTGGCAGTATGGCAAAGGGTTCAATCTTGGCAGTATGGCAAGGGGTACAGTCTTGGCAGTATGGCATGGGGAAGAGTCTTGGCAGTATGGCAAAGGGTACAATCTTGGCAGTATGGCAAAGGGTACAACCTTGGCAGTATGGCAAAGGGTACAATCTTGGCAGTATGGCAAAGGGTACAATCTTGGTAGTATGGCAAGGGGTAGAGTCTTGGCAGTATGGCAAGGGGAAGAGTCTTGGCAGCATGGCAAGGGGTACAATCTTGGTAGTATGGCAAGGGGTAAAGTCTTGGCAGTATGGCAATGGGTAGAGTCTTTGCAGTATGGCAAGGGGAAGAGTCTTGGCAGTATGGCAAGGGGTAGAGTCTTGGCAGTATGGCAAGGGGTAGAGTCTTGGTAGTATGGCAAGGGGTAAAGTCTTGGCAGTATGGCAATGGGTAGAGTCTTGGCAGTATGGCAAGGGGTAGAGTCTTGGCAGTATGGCAAGGGGTAGAGTCTTGGTAGTATGGCAAGGGGTAAAGTCTTGGCAGTATGGCAATGGGTAGAGTCTTGGCAGTATGGCAAGGGGAAGAGTCTTGGCAGTATGGCAAGGGGTAGAGTCTTGGCACTATGGCAAGGGGTAGAGTCTTGGCAGTATGGCAAGGGGTAGAGTCTTGGCACTATGGCAAGGGGTAGAGTCTTGGCACTATGGCAAGGGGTAGAGTCTTGGCAGTATGGCAAGGGGTAGAGTCTTGGCAGTATGGCAAGGGGAAGAGTCTTGGCAGTATAGCATGGGGTAAAGTCTTGCAGTATGGCAAGGGGGTACAATCTTGGTAGTATGGCAAGGGGTAGAGTCTTGGCAGTATGGCAAGGGGTAGAGTCTTGGCAGTATGGCAAGGGGTAGAGTCTTGGCAGTATGGCAAGAGGTAGAGTCTTGGCAGTATGGCAAGGGGTAGAGTCTTGGCAGTATGGCAAGGGGTAGAGTCTTGGCAGTATGGCAAGGGGTAGAGTCTTGGCAGTATGGCAAGGGATAGAGTCTTGGCAGTATGGCAAGGGGTAGAGTCTTGGCAGTATGGCAAAGGGTAGAGTCTTGGCAGTATGGCAAGGGGTAGTCTTGGCAGTATGGCAAGGGGTAGAGTCTTGGCAGTATGGCAAGGGGTAGAGTCTTTGCAGTATGGCAAGGGGTACAGTCTTGGCATTATGGCAAGGGGTAGAGTCTTGGCAGTATGGCAAAGGGTTGAGTCTTGGCAGTATGGCAAGGGGTAGAGTTTTTGGCAGTATGGCAAGGGGTACAATCTTGGCAGTATGGCAAGGGGTACAATCTTGGTAGTATGGCAAGGGGCAGAGTCTTGGCAGTATGGCAATGGGTAGAGTTTTGGCAGTATGGCAAAGGGTACAATCTTGGCAGTATGGCAAAGGGTACAATCTTGGCAGTATGGCAAGGGGTACAGTCTTGGCAGTATGGCATGGGGAAGAGTCTTGGCAGTATGGCAAAGGGTACAATCTTGGCAGTATGGCAAAGGGTACAATCTTGGCAGTATGGCAAGGGGTACAGTCTTGGCAGTATGGCATGGGGAAGAGTCTTGGCAGTATGGCAAAGGGTACAATCTTGGCAGTATGGCAAAGGGTACAACCTTGGCAGTATGGCAAAGGGTACAATCTTGGCAGTATGGCAAAGGGTACAATCTTGGCAGTATAGCAAGGGGTACAGTCTTGGCAGTATGGCAAGGGGTACAGTCTTGGCAGTATAGCAAGGGGTACAGTCTTGCCAGTATAGCAAGGGGTACAGTCTTGGCAGTATAACAAGGGGTACAGTCTTGGCAGTATATCAAGGGGTACAGTCTTGGCAGTATAGCAAGGGGTACAGTCTTGGCAGTATAGCAAGGGGTACAGTCTTGGCAGTATAGCAAGGGGTACAGTCTTGGCAGTATAGCAAGGGGTACAGTCTTGGCAGTATAGCAAGGGGTACAGTCTTGGCAGTATAGCAAGGGGTACAGTCTTGGGAGTATAGCAAGGGGTACAGTCTTGGCAGTATAGCAAGGGGTACAGTCTTGGCAGTATAACAAGGTGTACAGTCTTGGCAGTATAGCAAGGGGTACAGTCTTGGCAGTATAGCAAGGGGTACAGTCTTGGCAGTATAGCAAGGGGTACAGTCTTGGCAGTATAGCAAGGGGTACAGTCTTGGCAGTATAGCAAGGGGTACAGTCTTGGCAGTATAGTAAGGGGTACAGTCTTGGCAGTATAGCAAGGGGTATAGTCTTGGCAGTATAGCAAGGGGTACAGTCTTGGCAGTATAGCAAGGGGTACAGTCTTGGCAGTATAGCAAGTGGTACAATCTTGGCAGTATAGCAAGGGGTACAGTCTTGGCAGTATATTAAGGGGTACAGTCTTGGCAGTATAGCAAGGGGTACAGTCTTGGCAGTATAGCAAGGGGTACAGTCTTGGCAGTATAGCAAGGGGTACAGTCTTGGCTGTATAGCAAGGGGTACAGTCTTGGCAGTATAGCAAGGGGTACAGTCTTGGCAGTATAGCAAGGGGTACAGTCTTGGCAGTATAGCAAGGGGTACAGTCTTGGCAGTATAGCAAGGGGTACAGTCTTGGCAGTATAGCAAGGGGTACAGTCTTGGCAGTATAGCAAGGGGTACAGTCTTGGCAGTATAACAAGGGGTACAGTCTTGGCAGTATAACAAGGGGTACAGTCTTGGCAGTATAACAAGGGGTACAGTCTTGGCAGTATAACAAGGGGTACAGTCTTGGCAGTATAGCAAGGGGTACAGTCTTGGCAGTATAACAAGGGGTACAGTCTTGGCAGTATAACAAGGGGTACAGTCTTGGCAGTATAACAAGGGGGTACAGTCTTGGCAGTATAACAAGGGGTACAGTCTTGGCAGTATAACAAGGGGTACAGTCTTGGCATTATAACAAGGGGTTCAGTCTTGGCAGTATAACAGGGGGTACAGTCTTGGCAGTATAACAAGGGGTACAGTCTTGGCAGTATAACAAGGGGTACAGTCTTGGCAGTATAACAAGGGGTACAGTCTTGACAGTATAACAAGGGGTACAGTCTTGGCAGTATAACAAGGGGTACAGTCTTGGCAGTATAGCAAGGGGTACAGTCTTGGCAGTATAACAAGGGGCACAGTCTTGGCAGTATAACAAGGGGTACAGTCTTGGCAGTATAACAAGGGGTACAGTCTTGGCAGTATAACAAGGGGTACAGTCTTGGCAGTATAACAAGGGGTTCAGTCTTGGCAGTATAACAAGGGGTACAGTCTTGGCAGTATAACAAGGGGTTCAGTCTTGGCAGTATAACAAGGGGTACAGTCTTGGCAGTATAACAAGGGGTACAGTCTTGGCAGTATAACAAGGGGTACAGTCTTGGCAGTATAACAAGGGGTACAGTCTTGGCAGTATAACAAGGGGTACAGTCTTGGCAGTATAACAAGGGGTACAGTCTTGGCAGTATAACAAGGGGTACAGTCTTGGCAGTATAACAAGGGGTACAGTCTTGGCAGTATAACAAGGGGTACAGTCTTGGCAGTATAACAAGGGGTACAGTCTTGGCAGTATAACAAGGGGTACAGTCTTGGCAGTATAACAAGGGGTACAGTCTTGGCAGTATAACAAGGGGTACAGTCTTGGCAGTATAACAAGGGGTACAGTCTTGGCAGTATAACAAGGGGTACAGTCTTGGCAGTATAAGAAGGGGTACAGTCTTGGCAGTATAACAAGGGGTACAGTCTTGCATACAAAAACTGCTCTTGTTCTTCTTGAAACTGCCAATAAGTAGGCTGCTGAAGGCACACAAACAGTGGTACCTCGAGTTTTGAACAGCTCCCAACTCGAACAGTTATGTAAGTGTATTTTTGTAAGTGCTTTTCTAAGTGTATTTTTGGGGGTCTGAGACGGACTAGTCTAATTTACGTATTTCTTATGGGAACAAATTCATTTGGTATCGGCACTCGAACAGCCTTCTCAAGATACCACTGTGCTTGTATGCTTGCATATTAATGATGCCAACTGTACAGTCTTTAAAGTAGATTTTGAATATTTCTGGCTTTTATTAATTGCTTTTTTAACATAGCCGCTCTCTCCCATTGAAGTAGGTTGACCCAAAAAGGATAAAATATATTCAATGTCTTCATTCAGTTGCCATCTTGCCAGAAATGTGCTGACATTACTGCATCATCCTCACACTTCCTTCAGAGTTCAAGCACTGTACCTCCCACCTCCAGGACTCAAATCCAGATAGCCTTTTTCTGTGAATCCATAAATGTTAGCTTACATTCCAGCAGCACATTATCATAAAAAAAAACCTTTGTTCACCCCGATCTAATGTGCTCACACAAGTCTCCTGGATTTCCAAACCAATGAACTTCTGCATGGTTTCGTCATCCATCATGTCAGCGTTTTAGACCATTTCTCTCTAGGGTTTTTGATCAGTTAAGCAAAGCCTCTTTGCACGAGAATTTGCACCAAATACTTTTATTGCACAATACTGCAATACAGTTTTAGTTCATGTATTTGGCTGACAGATTCAGTTTTACAGAATGTGACTGACTACAATATCTGTCTAGGTCACAGAGATTATAGTTTGTAAACAGGTCAGAAAACTATGTTATCCTGACTGCTTCTTAAGGGATGCTTTGGTAAAGGTAAATCATTGTTTTTATAAACCAAGAAATGTGAAGTAATAACCCTGAAACAAGAAAATGGGAAATTTTATATTGCCTTAAGATAAAAAGTTTAGCCAAAATTTAAGGAAGTTAACCTAAGTAAAGTAAAAGGACACAAGTGCAACTAATGTGACATTTATTGTGGCAACGTTTCGCTCTCCAGGAGCTTTATCAAGCCATTACAAACAATATATGGACACAGAGGGTATATAAAGGCTCAGAGTGAGGTGAATACTAGTGAGGTACCATTTCGATGTTCACTAGTGAACATCGAAATGGTACCTCACTAGTATTCACCTCACTCTGAGCCTTTATATACCCTCTGTGTCCATGTATTGTTTGTAATGGCTTGATAAAGCTCCTGGAGAGCGAAACGTTGCCACAATAAATGTCACATTAGTTGCACTTGTGTCCTTTTACTTTACATATTGTCGGTAATTCTACCAACTTTATTACAAGTTAACCTAAGAATAAAGAAATAAGTACAAAATCACAAAGTGGAGCAAGACTTTATTTTAGATGATGTTTTGCATAGGCTTGAGCTTTATTAAATCTCAATAAAGCTCGTTGTTATGTATCTTGATACTCACTTGCCAGTCTGTTAGCCCCAGCCACCAAAATAATAATTTTTTTTATCCTAATAATAATTACAGTATGATGAATAAACCATCAATATAATGAATCTTGATATAATGAGTTTCTAAAATAACAAGCAAAAGTTTGCTGGTTATACTGTACTAGTTTCATCATTTTCATTGTTTTTTGTAATATCACTCTGTGTACTACATTAGGTGTACAGTAGAGTACAGTGGACCCCCGGTTTACGATCACCTCCCAATGCGACCAATTATGTAAGTGTATTTATGTAAGTGTGTTTGTATGTGTATGTTTGGGGGTCTGAAATGGACTAATCTAATTCACAATATTCCTTATGGGAACAAATTCGGTCAGTACTGGCACCTGAACATACTTCTGGAATGAAATAATATCGTAAACCGGGGGTCTACTGTACTTAAGTGCTTTTTTTTTCTATGTGTAAATGTTTCACCAGCCAGTGGCTTTATCAGTCCTTTGCAGAGAGAAGTGGTAGTCAGTCCCTCAGCCTGGCGTTAATGTGTCCAGTACTCAGTCATCAAGACTGATGGACTGAACATATCTCCAGACTCGGGGACTGATTTCCTCAAATTCCTCCTCCTCATCTTCCACCATTCTTCTCTGTAATGGACTGAAGAGGCTACTGGCTGGTGAAACGTTTCCACAATAAAGATACCCAAATGTTGCACCAGTGTCTCATTTATCGTCTTATTGGTTTTCTAAACTGTTTATACAACAAGTTTAGCTTTCCTTTTTCATGTTTCTTAACAATTCTTATTCCTCTAATACAGGTCTCCCTCAACATTCACGTTTTCAATTTTCACGGGCTTCACACATTCGCGAATTCCCAACCGCCAAATTCCCAGCCACCAAATTCCCAGCCGCTAAATCATATTTAAGTTTCCCGCCACCTGCGAGTCCCTACTACCCTCCCTCCGACCCCCACAACTGGCAGCCAGCCCTCCCACCACTGTGTGGTGAGTGTTTTGTTTGCTCATTATTTGCTATTAAACTACAGTATAAATAATATAAACCCATTCATGATTGCATATTGGAATGGCTATTCGGACAGGTATTAGACGGTGACATCATGTGTTTACTCTTAAACACTGCAAAGAATTAAACATTTCTGCTACAGCTAATAATAACAATAGTAATAATAATAATAATAATAATAATAATAATAATAATAATAATAATAAATATGATATAATTGAAGAAGGAAATTGTACAAAAATACGAGGGAGTGGTTGACACATCGTCAGTGTGACTTTGTTTATGCTGGAGTGAACATTAGTCTCCCTGCTCTTCCAAACATTTCACAATAATTCATTGTGTTTGGTGCTTGTAGATTGAGTGTGACTGGAGTGGTAGAGGCAGTGATTGAGGCAATGGTATTTAATAACATACATGTTAATAATAATACATGTTATTAATAATATGTACTATTATTATTTATAACATATATGTTATTAAATACATACATGTTAATAATAGTACATGTTATTAATAATAACATGTACTATTATTATTTATAACATATATGTTATTAAATACCACTGCCTCAACCGCTGAATTATTGTGAAATGTTTGGAAGAGCAGGGAGACTAATGTTCACTCCAGCATAAACAAAGTCACACTGACGATGTGTCAACCACTCCCTCGTATTTTTGTACAATTTCCTTCTTCAATTATATCGTATTTATTATTATTATTATTATTATTATTATTATTATTATTATTATTATTATTATTACTATTGTTATTATTAGCAATAGCAGAAATGTTCGATTCTTTGCTGTGTTCAAGAGTAAACACATGATGTCACCGTCTAATACCTTTCCTAATAGCCATTCCAATATGCAGTCATGAATGGGTTTACATTATTTATTCTGTAGTTTAATAACAAATAATGAACAAACAAAACACTCACCACACAGTGGTGGGAGGGCTGGCTGCCAGTTGTGGGGGTCGGAGGGAGGGTAGTAGGGACTCGCAGTGGTGGAGGCAGTGGTGGAGTCTGTGGTATTTAATAACATACATGTTATTAACATACATGTTATTAAATAACATACGTTATTAAAGCATAACATGTATATATTTAGTACAATTTACGACGTTTTCATGTATTTTATGATTATTCATGGTTCAACAAGTTAAGGAAGCAGTATTGTAATATATTTCCCTACAATATATTGGGGCACCAAACATTCACGGTTTTTCAACATTCGCGAGGCTCTTGATCCCCTAACCCTCGCGAATGTTGAGGGAGACCTGTATTTCCTTTACAAGTTAGGAACCCTGGTCTGAGACCAGACCTGGTATGAGACCAGACCTGGTCTCAGACCAAACCTGGCCTGAGACCAGAGCTGGTATGAGACCAGACCTGGTCTGAGACCATACCTGATCTGAGACCAGGTCTCACAGGCAATGATCCCTTCAACCAATGACAAATAAAATCTCCACAAGCTACAATAATAGTTTTACAAGACTGGATGACACGTGATAGTACCTGTGGAAAGCGCCTGGTTATGAAGAATATAAAGGCACAATACTGAAACAATACACAAATAACCCAGACATAGAATGAAAAATATGATGTTTTGGTCTGACTTGGACCATTTTAACTAGCCACATTGTTACTAGTTATTGGTCCATCATCACACAAAATGTTGAAGTATAATGTAGACTAGTGACATGATCTGACATGATCTTTTAATACAGCAATCTCATTGTAATTATAATTGAAGGTAAATATTTAAGTTGCTTGACTTCAGGAATACTGGACATAATTGCTGGGTCACTAGATTACCAAGCAGTGGACTTTGTCCGTTCCTTAATAATTTTTTTTTTTTTTTTTGTTTTTTCAACAAGTCGGCCGTCTCCCACTGAGGCAGGGTGACCCAAAAAAGAAAGAAAATCCCCAAAAAGAAAATACTTTCCTCATCATTCAACACTTTCACCACACTCGCACATTATCACTGTTTTTGCAGAGGTGCTCAGAATACAACAGTCTAGAAGCATACACATATAAAGATACACAACATATCCCTCCAAACTGCCAATATAGATGACAATAATAAATTTATTTCTGTTTTGTAGTATACAGGTAATGTAGTTTACATTTTTTTAACACATCAGCCATTTCCCACCAAGGTAGGGTGACCCAAAGAAGAAACACTTTCACCATTATTCATTCCATCACTAGCATGTGGGGTATTTCAGGCAGACTAATCCTAATGTTTACAGACTAATTAAGAATTATACATGAGTTATTAAGTAGGAGTTTTTAATGTACTAAAAATGAGAGGACGCTAAATGAACAATGGTTAAATTGTCCATTATTCTTATGATCATAGCAAAGCATTTTAATCTTTATCGATTACTATCCTCATTGCCAGCCACCCACTCCCTCCCATTAGTCCATTAAATCAAGGGTTTATAGTACAATGTATATTAATCAGCTGTCACAAATTTCACCTCTCACAAGGTCAAGTGAAAACCAGAGGCTAAGATAAGATTTGTTCAGATTTTTAACCCATAGGGTTAGCCACCCAGGATAACCCAAAAGTTGGTGTGTCATTGAGGACTGTCTGTCTTATTTCCATTGTGGTCTTTCAGTCTTGTCCCTCAGGATGCCACCCACACCAGTCCACTAATACCCAAGTACTTACTGCTAGGTGAATAGGGACAGCAGGTGTAAGGTAACACCCCCAATGTGTCCACCTGGCCGGGGATTGACCACGGACACTCAGTGTGTGAGGCGAGAGTGTTGCATACCTGTATCTGACTTGGTTTTTGTCCCTGGCTTATTGTTATGTATTGTTATGTTATGTAAGGTTTATCACTAGATACTCTGTTCTGCTGAAGAAACCCTCTTTGTGAGGCGAAAATATACTACAGATATCTTAAGTTTTAATTTTCTTTTCTAGAGTTGATTTTAATTGAATTCATCATGTGTTACAATGGTGCTCATTCTGGATATTTTATTTAAAGATATACTGCATATAATTTTATCTCCATAAGCCATCCATGTCATAAAAGGCAACTAATATGTGTACAGTTATGAAAAAAAACAAGGAAGAAAATTTTGAAAATGGGTTGTTTGAATGTGTGTGGGTGTAGTACAGATGATAAGAAGCTGGATATCATAGCACTAAGGGAAACAAATCTTAAAGGGATGGGAGAATTTTAGTGGGGACGGGTGAGCAGTGTTAATGTTTTTGTAATCGGTGTGTTTGTTTAGTACACGTATAATAGAAGGGAAGGTACCAGAGGATTGGCAGAGAGCTTGCATAATTCCCTTGTATAAGGGGAAAAGGGGACAAGAGAGAATGTGGGAATTATTGGAGGATAAGCCTCTGGAGTATACTAGATTAAGATTATGATAAAATTATTATTGAAAGGGGTTGGGGTAAGCCAGAACATAGGATTGAAGAGGAAGGAGGAGGATTTAAGAACGGTAGCAAATGTGTAGACCAAGTCGTTTACCTTGAAGCATATAAGTGAGGATTACTTGCATAAGAGTAAAAAGTTGTTTGTTGCACTAATTAATTAAGAAAAAGACATGCGAGAGATTGGATAGGGGAACCCTGTGGCAGATGTTGCAAATGTGTGGAATAGATGGTATGTTACTAAAAGCAGCTAGGAGTTTTTATGCAGAGTGAGGCTCAGGTTAGGGTGTGTAGGAGAAAGAGAGAGAGAGAGAGAGAGAGAGAGAGAGAGAGAGAGAGAGAGAGAAAGAGAGAGACTATTTCCAAGTGTAGGACTTAGACAGGGATGTGATGTCTCCATGGTTGTTTAACTTACAGTATGGGAATGTAAAATTAGTGAATGCTAGTATTTTTGTAAGAGATTTGGGATTAAAAGATGCTAGATCTGGTACATAGTGGGAGTTATCACACTCGCTCTTTGCTGATGACAATTCTTTTGGAGGATTCTGAAGACAAGTTGCAAAAGTTGGTGAACGAATTTGGGAGGGTAGGTAAATGAAACAAATTAAAGGAGAAAATAGAAAAGAGCAAGGTGATGAGGTTAGCAGAAATCTAGGCAATGATAAATCGAATATCATATTAGAGGAAGGGAATATGGAGGAAGTGAATATTAGTTTGATATTTGAGAGTGAACATGTCAGCGAATGGGTCTGTGAAAAACTAAGGTGAAACCATTGAATAAAGGAAAAAAGCTGATTGAAAAGAAAGTTTATCTGTAAAGTCTGAAAAATTGAATGTACCAGACTAGAGTAACACCAAAACTTGTACAGTGGACCCCCGCATAACGATCACCTCCCAATGCGACCAATCATGTAAGTGTATTTATGTAAGTACGTTTGTATGTGTATGTTTGGGGGTCTGAAATTGACTAATCTACTTCACAGTATTCCTTATGGGAACAAATTCGGTCAGTACTGGCACCTGAACATACTTCTGGAATGAAAAAATATCGTTAACCGGGGGTCCACTGTATATGGGGGGAGTCATGGTTTTCTGAATACACGTACTGCATCGAGGAGGCTAAAGGCAGTGATGATGTCATGTTTGAAAATAATATATGGCGTGAATATTACACAGAGAATTCAGAACAGAAAATATAAGGCAGTGTGATTTGGGCATGAAGAGGGGACAGGATGAAGAAGTGTTCAAATCCAAGATGGAAGATGAGAGGGGTAGTAGGGGTTGTCTTTGGAATGGTTTTAGAGGCTTGAGCATCCAGCAGGATTGTGTGAGAGTATTAGATAGCACAGAATGGAGAAGCTTGGTTTTAAATGGATGTGTTGTTGGAGTGTGAGCAAGGTAACTTTCATGAAAGGTTTCAAGGAGATCAGTTAGCTGGACTTGAGTCCTGGAGGTAGGAAGGACAGTGCCTGTGCTCTGAATAAGGGGTGAACATGTTGCAGTCAGAAGATAATTTGAATTGGGATGTCAGCACATTCTTGGCAAGACAATAATTGTATGAGTGATGGTGAATGGGTTTTCTTCTTAGGCTCACCCTGCCTTAGCAGAAGAAGGCTGTTAAGGTAAATAATTAATAAATATTTTATATATATATAATTTATATATCTTCTTTCTTTCAACGTATCCCACCGAGGCGGGGTGGCTGAAAAGGAAAAACAAAAGTTTTGCCTTTTAAATTTAGTAATATATACAGAAGGGGTTACTAGCCCCTTGCTCTCGACATTTTAGTCGCCTCTTACAACATGCATGGCTTAAGGAGGAAGAATTCTGTTCCACTTCCCCATGGAGGTAAGAGGAAATAGACAAGAACAAGAACTAGAAAGAAAATAGAAGAAAACTCAGAGGGGTATGTATACATATGCTTGTACATGCATGTGTAGTGTGACCTAAGTGTAAGTAGAAGTAGCAAGACGTACCTGAAATCTTGCATGTTTATGAGACAGAAAAACAACACCAGCAATCCTACCATCATGTAAAACAATTACAGGCTTTCGTTTTACACTCACTTGGCAGGACGGTAGTACCTCCCTGGGCGGTTGCTGTCTACCAACCTACTACCTATGATAATTTATATATATTTATATATATAACATATCATATTATCACATAATATTATATATCACGTCACATTATCCTAATGATTGGTTAAAATCTTGGAGACTAGTTACATGAACAAAATATAAGTCAAGTTGTATATAAAAAGTAGCGCTGATTGTAATCTGAACGTCTGTCTGAAACTTTATAAGCTGAAGTGTTCATTATTCAAATCAGTGAGGGCATTGCTCTACTCTGACATACCAAGTAACTCCTGACCTTATATGACCTGACCTCCTGATTTGGTCATACCCAGACAATACAGTACAATTTTTATTGCTCTATGCAGCACAACTTATGTAGTTTATGTATAATAAAATATTGTTAGACACAAAGAAAAGCCACTAATATGTGGGGCATTTTGGGCAGAATAATACTAATGTTTCAATGTTGTTACTTAAGATCAAGACATAGATTATTTAGTATGACTTTTTTATGCAGTTAACTACAATCATAGGCACAATAGCTAGGTACCATAAGTATGCTAAGAGACAACACAGTAAGTGTCAGGGGCCCAAGACTGTTCAACTGCCTCCCAGTATACATAAGGCTGATTACCAGTGGACCCCTGGCTGTCTTCAAGAGGGAGCTGGACAGATACATAAAGTCAGTACCTAACTAGCCAGGTTTATATATTGGTTTGCGTGCGGCCAGCAGTAACAATCTGGTTGATCAGGTCCAGATCTACCAGCAGGCCTGGTCCTGGACTGGGTCGTGGGGGCGTTGACCCCCAGAACACCCTTCAGGTATGCTCCAGGTGATATACAGTTCCTGGCATATAAGCCACAGTTGTTGATTTCCTCTGAATATGTAATAAAAACTTGGGTCAGGCGATCGTTCTTCGAAAAATTGGAGATCCATTTAACGAGCCTTATACATAATGAAAACACTTGGTGTTGGCCTTTCATAAGAAAAAAGGAGCATTGCAGCAGGCCTATTGGCCCATGCTAGGCAGTCCAAGACACATCCACTTAAGAAGGAAAGAGCAGTGTATCAGACCCACTGGCCCAAGCCAGGCAGGTCTAACTCACACCCACCCACACCCACTCATGTATTTATCTAACCTATTTCTAAAGCTACATAATGTCTTAGCTTCAATGACACTACTCTTGTTTATTTATTTATTTAGTTGCATAATGCCAGTCAAAAATTGGCCATTTTTTCCAAAATAGACCAAAACTTGCATCCTTGTGCTATGAATGCAAGACATTTTTTTTCTGAAAAAAATCTAAAAAAAAAAAAGTTGAGTATTGTTTATATGTATTCTTGTTATTGTTGTACTGAAAGTTGGCTACTGTCGTAGGGCTGTTGTTGTGTTAAAGGATTGTAACAGATCTGGGCTTTTGTTGGGGCAAAGAATTGTAGCAGTTTATGCTTGTTGTTGGGTTGAAGGATTGTAACAGATCACGGCTGTTGTTGAATTGAAAGATTGTAACAGATCACGGCTGTTGTTGGATTGAAAGATTGTAACAGATCACGGCTGTTGTTGGATTGAAAGATTGTAACACATCACGGCTGTTGTTGGATTGAAAGATTGTAACAGATCACGGCTGTTGTTGGATTGAAAGATTGTAACAGATCATGGCTGTTGTTGGATTGAAAGATTGTAACACATCACGGCTGTTGTTGGATTGAAAGATTGTAACACATCACGGCTGTTGTTGGATTGAAAGATTGTAACAGATCACGGCTGTTGTTGGATTGAAAGATTGTAACACATCACAGCTGTTGTTGGATTGAAAGATTGTAACACATCACAGCTGTTGTTGGATTGAAAGATTGTAACATCACAGCTGTTGTTGGATTGAAAGATTGTAACAGATCACGGCTGTTGTTGGATTGAAAGATTGTAACATCACAGCTGTTGTTGGATTGAAAGATTGTAACACATCACGGCTGTTGTTGGATTGAAAGATTGTAACAGATCACGGCTGTTGTTGGATTGAAAGATTGTAACACATCACGGCTGTTGTTGGATTGAAAGATTGTAACACATCACGGCTGTTGTTGGATTGAAAGATTGTAACAGATCACGGCTGTTGTTGGATTGAAAGATTGTAACAGATCACGGCTGTTGTTGGATTGAAAGATTGTAACACATCACGGCTGTTGTTGGATTGAAGGGCTGTAACAGAGGGTAAATTCTCACCCACTTTCCCATGAAAATAAAGAAAACGCTACAAGGCTGCGACAAACATCCGTAATGGAACTTTTATCCATTAAAGATGGTGTTCGTCATAGCTTTTTCCTGCTCTTTAATAATTTTCATCTTATGTCTGGAAGTGGCAAGTCTCACCTTATGTCCACAAGTCACAAATCATTTTACTCTTCAAGAGGGTGAGAGAGGTTATTGCAGACTGAATGTTGAATATTCAAGGGACTGATTTGCAATATACAGTGGACCCCCGCATAACGATTACCTCCGAATGCGACCAATTATGTAAGTGTGTTTATGTAAGTGCGTTTGTACGTGTATGTTTGGAGGTCTGAAATGGACTAATCTACTTCACAATATTTCTTATGGGAACAAATTCGGTCAGTACTGGCACCTGAACATACTTCTGGAGTGAAAAAATATCGTTAACCGGGGGTCCACTGTACTTTCTTTTCAGTTATTTTATTTTTTTTTTCAACAAGTTGGCCGTCTCCCACCGAGGCAGGGTGACCCAAAAAAGAAAGAAAATCCCCAAAAAGAAAATACTTTCATCATCATTCAACACTTTCACCACACTCACACATTATCACTGTTTTTGCAGAGGTGCTCAGAATACAACAGTTTAGAAGCATACACATATAAAGATACACAACATATCAATTCCAAACTGCCAATATCCCGAAACCCCTCCTTTAAAGTGCAGGCATTGTACTTCCCATTTCCAGTTATATCAGGTTTAAATTCACTGAAACGTAAAGAAAAATACAGAATCCTCTATACGCAGGAGGGAGAGATACATGATTATATACACCTGGAAAATCCTAGAGGGACTAGTACCGAACTTGCACACGAAAATCACTCACTACGAAAGCAAAAGACTTGGCAGACGATGCACCATCCCCCCAATGAAAAGCAGGGGTGTCACTAGCACGTTGAGAGACCATACAATAAGTGTCAGGGGCCCGAGACTGTTCAACTGCCTCCCAGCACACATAAGGGGGATTACCAACAGACCCCTGGCAGTCTTCAAGCTGGCACTGGACAAGCACCTAAAGTCAGTTCCTGATCAGCCGGGCTGTGGCTCGTACGTTGGTTTGCGTGCAGCCAGCAGCAACAGCCTGGTTGATCAGGCTCTGATCCACCAGGAGGCCTGGTCACAGACCGGGCCGCGGGGGCGTTGACCCCCGGAACTCTCTCCAGGTAAACTCCAGGTAAACAGTAAATCCTTGAGTTACAAACATGTTGAGAATCTTCTGTATTGTGTATAATATTATTAATGTATCATTATTGTATATATCATTATTATACACAATACATAAGGTCACCAATGTGTTTGTAGGTTGAGGATTTCCTGTGTTATGAATACATATTATAATAATTCAGGAGGTCCCCAATGTGTTTGTAGGTTGAGGATTTCCTGTGTTATGAATACATATTATAATAATTCAGGAGGTCCCCAATGTGTTCTTAGGTTGAGGATTTCCTGTACTAGTGGTTCTCAGCCTTCCTACGCAAGTGGGCCACATTTGATGGTCAAATATGTGATGAGGGTCGCATGGTTTTGTTGACACTGCAGTATGGAACTACATAGAAGTGAATTTGTAATTTCATGTGAGGGCCACATCTATTTCCGAGGAGGGCCATATGCGGCCCTTGGGCCCCAGGTTAGGGACCCCTGCTCTATACAATTACCTATACCTAAACAAAGATATATTTTCATATTGAAGGAGTAAATTTTTTGAAGGTAAGTAATACTAACCTCCTCCTTAGGAACACATGTCTCTGCATTGAAAATTAGGTAGGATTTGATGGGGTTTCTAACCTGGGGGGTTATCCACCCAGGATAACCCAAAAAAATCATTGTGCCATTGAAGACTATCTGTCTTATTTCCATTGTGGTCTTTCAGTCTTGTCCCCCAGGATGCTAACACCCAGTACCTACTTACTGCTAGGTGAATAGAGGCAGCAGGTGTAAGGTGACTAACACCTAGGTACCTACTTATTGCTAGGTGAACAGGGACAGCAAAACATTCTTAAAAACTGAATTTATATTAATTTTTTTAATAATGTGGGAGATATTTTTAGGGGTATTCATTGAATGATGGTTAATGTGTTTTCTTTTCTGGGTCACCCTACCAGTGTGGAACATGGCCACTGTATTATAAAAAACTTATAGCTCAGTTTTTGTAAGTTGTTTTTGCTTATTTTCACCATTTATATTCTGAAATTAATCAATATATCATGCCTATGAGTGGACATTGAATACGGAAAAATGGCAAAGCCTCCTGTTTGGTTTGATTGTTTTGGGATCAGTGGAAGGATTCTGGTTTTCAGTTGGGGATGAAAATTGACAGGGCACTCAGAATGTTGATCACAATTTGCAATACAAATGCAAATTTTTATTTCTTTATGCAGTACCAAAGAATATAGTTTACATGTAATAAAGCATTGGTAGGCACAAAAGAAAGTCGCTAGCATGTACAGCCTCTCCTCACTTAACTACGGAGTTCTGTTCCTAAGACCACGTTGGTAAACGAATTCGTCACTGAGTGAGGAGAGGCTGTAATGCATTCTGGGCAAATGAATCATTATGCTTGTAGACTACAGTGGAACCTTGGTACTGGAACAGCTGTGTACTCGAACAATTCGGTATTCGAATGCTTCGTATTCGAATGCTTCATTTGGTAAACAAATCGCTTGGTAGTTGACAGTTTGCTCAGGACTAGACCAAGCAGACATGACCTGCCAGAACTTTGCTGTAAACTACAGTGGACCCCCAGTTAACAATATTTTTTCATTCCAGAAGTATGTTCAGGTGCTAGTACTGACCGAATTTGTTCCCATAAGGAATATTGTGAAGTAGATTAGTCCATTTCAGACCCCCAAACATACACTTACAAACGCAGTTACATAAATACACTTACATAATTGGTCGCATTGGGAGGTGATTGTTAAGCGGGGGTCCACTGTATTTCGTATTTCTTTGCATTTTTTGGTGTTTTTATATTACGTATTTGTATAAATAAGTCACCATGAGGCCTAAGAGGGTTAGTGATAACAGCTAACCAAAAAGAAAATTGGCTGGGAAAAATTCGTTCTGTACTCAAACAGATCAGCACTCAAACAGCCTTTTGGAACCAATTAAGTTCGAGTGCCGAGGTTCCACTGTATTTTGGCATTGACTGGGAAACCCTTGCTGTGTTTAGAGAAACCACTGTTGAATTGTTTTCTAGACTGAGACCTTATTTCCTATTTAAAATCAACTGATTAACTTCTTCTAGCATCATTTAAGGCCAATGTAAGGAACTAGCTGGGAAATCCTAACATATAAGCTATTTTTCTTTACATTTGAGTAGAATGGTTGATAAAATAAATGTATTAGTTGCCTTAAGTAGGAGGTCGGTAGAGAGTAACCATCCAAGAAGGTACTACACTCCTCTCAAATGAGCATCAGATAAAAGTCTGTTAATATTTGCACTGTGGTGGGATTGATGATTTTTGGTTTCTGTTTCATTAACACATAGTGTGATGAAGAATGAGATATGTGTGTAACATTTTGGAATCTTTTTTTAAGGAAAAGTTTTTCCAGCCAGTGGCTTCTACAGTCCAGTACAGATCAATCTCGGGATTGATGGACTGACCACATCAATTCCAGACTGAGGGACTGATTACCTCAAGCTCCTCCTCATCTTCCACCATTTTTCTCTGTATTGGACTGAAGAAACCACTTGTGGGCAAAATGTTTCCTCAGTAAAGATTCCCAGACGTTGCACACATGTCTCATTCTTCAACTTCTCAGTTTCCTAAGTTATTTACGTCATAACACATAATATGACAGGTAAATCTTACAGATCTCTTCTTGCATTTGGTATTCACATAACTTTCCTATTTGCTTTATGATAGTTCTTAATCCTGTAGTTTTTCCCTTTGAACCTGGAGGCCTAATCTGAGACTGGGTCATGGGGAAGGCAATCCATAGACCCATTTACAGATGAAGAACACGTTACCCTTATGCATTTCTAATGAAACATTGAACAGCAGATTAGAGGGAATGGGGAGGAAGTGATTTTTTTTTAAATCACAACAGATGTCTTTTGCCAGGGTAGGGTGATCTAGAAAATAAGACCCATTCACCATCATTCATTCAATAGTTGTCTTGCCAGAAATGTGCAGACATCACAGTTTAACCGACCCTCTGAACTGCAGCATCGCCACCCATCCTTCAGAATGCAGGCACTGTATTTCCCACCTTCAGGACTTGAGTCTGGCTAACCAATTTCTTTGAATCCCTAATTAAATATTACCTTGCTCACTCTCCAACAGCACATGAAGCCATGAAAACAATTTATCTAAACTTACTTAAATCTAACATGCTCACCTATGCCTGCTGGAGTATCAAGCCCCTGGCACTTAAAACCTCTTTTTTCTCCCTGCCTCCAATCCTTCCTGAGGTAACTCCTACTCTTTCATTGTTCTACTCCTCTTGGTCATCCTGTTCTACTCATCTTGAAATACACAAACCATCTCAGCAACCCCTCCTCTGTGTTCTGAATTCAACCTTTCATAACCCTGTACTATGTTCTAATTTATATGATATAAACTCTCTACCATATATTCACACCACATATTGCTCTCATACATGACCTCTCTACTGACTCCGGTCTCGTCCTTGCTGCAAGGCTTAAAATCTATGCTTACACTCATATAGATAAAGGTACATTTCCATCTTTGCCTCACTAGGTAGACCTCTTTTATTTCCCCACAGACACCTCGGTGCTATATTTATCTTTTTTCTTAGTGTATTCTGTTGCTCACCTCATTTTTCATAGAACCACCTGCTCACATATTCACCTCCACACGTCTAAAAACATTCACTTCATCCATTCCCCACCCCTCTGCCTGGGTGTGTGTACTCACCTATTTGTACTCATCTGTTTGTGGTTGCATGGGCCGCAACCACAAATAGGTGTGTGCGTGCATGTGTGCGTGTATGTGTGTGCATGGACATGTGCATGTATGCATGCACAGTCAGATATACAATCTTTCATTGCCTAGATTTTTTTATTACTCTCATCACCTTACTCTTTTCTGTATTTAGCTTTAATTAATCTCTTTTACACCTTCTTAAACTTCTCTGCCAGCCATGGAAACTCGTCTTCAAACTCTTCCAAAGAAATTACATCATCAGTAAAGAACAACTGTGACAACTCTCACTTTGTATCAGTTTCATTGTCTTTTAATCCCACACTGTCCCCACTGCCCTAGTGTTTGCATCTTTTACAACTCTATTATTATGTTGAATCAGCCTGGTGATACACAAATAACCTCCACATGGGAGAATGAAACTTATGCCAATATTTTGGTCCAACTTAGACTATTAACTAGTCTCATTTATTGTCTGACTAGTCAGTGGTCCAAGTCAGACCAAAACTTCATCAAAAGTTTCATTCTCGTATGTGCTGGTTATTTGTGTATTGTTCCAGTCACGGTGTTGTGCCCTTTAAATCTTTAACCATGGTGATATCACACATCCCTGTCTAAAGCCTACTTTTACTGGGTAATAATCTCTGTCTTCTACATGGCCTAAGCTGAGCTTCACCGTCTACATAACATTTTTTACTCGTTTTAGTAATTTAGCATCTATTCCAATCATTTGCAACATGTGTGTCATTGCACCCTTATTCACTGTATCATATGCCTTGTCTAAAGCCATGAATGTGATAAACAGTTCCTCACTGTTATCTGATTATTGTTCACTTATATGCTTTAATGTAAACATTTAGTCTACACTACCTCTGTTTGCTCATTTATTCTTTATTTTGTCCTACCCTAATATTTTCAATAATTATTGTACTGTACACTTTACCCAGTATATTCAGTAGTCTTATTCTAACCTGCTTATACAGCAGGTTAGGTTCTGGGCTACTGTAGGGCCCTGCTTATACAGCAGGTTAGGTTCTGGGCTACTGTAGGGCCCTGCTTATACAGCAGGTTAGGTTCTGGGCTACTGTAGGGCCCTGCTTATACAGCAGGTTAGGTTCTGGGCTACTGTAGGGCCCTGCTTATACAGCAGGTTAGGTTCTGGGCTACTGTAGGGTCCTGCTTATACAGCAGGTTAGATTCTGGGCTACTGTAGGGCCCTGCTTATACAGCAGGTTAGGTTCTGGGCTACTGTAGGGCCCTGCTTATACAGCAGGTTAGGTTCTGGGCTACTGTAGGGCCCTGCTTATACAGCAGGTTAGGTTCTGGGCTACTGTAGGGTCCTGCTTATACAGCAGGTTAGGTTCTGGGCTACTGTAGGGTCCTGCTTATACAGCAGGTTAGGTTCTGGGCTACTGTAGGGCCCTGCTTATACAGCAGGTTAGGTTCTGGGCTACTGTAGGGTCCTGCTTATACAGCAGGTTAGGTTCTGGGCTACTGTAGGGTCCTGCTTATACAGCAGGTTAGGTTCTGGGCTACTGTAGGGCCCTGCTTATACAGCAGGTTAGGTTCTGGGCTACTGTAGGGCCCTGCTTATACAGCAGGTTAGGTTCTGGGCTACTGTAGGGCCCTGCTTATACAGCAGGTTAGGTTCTGGGCTACTGTAGGGTCCTGCTTATACAGCAGGTTAGGTTCTGGGCTACTGTAGGGCCCTGCTTATACAGCAGGTTAGGTTCTGGGCTACTGTAGGGTCCTGCTTATACAGCAGGTTAGGTTCTGGGCTACTGTAGGGTCCTGCTTATACAGCAGGTTAGGTTCTGGGCTACTGTAGGGCCCTGCTTATACAGCAGGTTAGGTTCTGGGCTACTGTAGGGTCCTGCTTATACAGCAGGTTAGGTTCTGGGCTACTGTAGGGCCCTGCTTATACAGCAGGTTAGGTTCTGGGCTACTGTAGGGCCCTGCTTATACAGCAGGTTAGGTTCTGGGCTACTGTAGGGCCCTGCTTATACAGCAGGTTAGGTTCTGGGCTACTGTAGGGTCCTGCTTATACAGCAGGTTAGGTTCTGGGCTACTGTAGGGTCCTGCTTATACAGCAGGTTAGGTTCTGGGCTACTGTAGGGCCCTGCTTATACAGCAGGTTAGGTTCTGGGCTACTGTAGGGTCCTGCTTATACAGCAGGTTAGATTCTGGGCTACTGTAGGGCCCTGCTTATACAGCAGGTTAGGTTCTGGGCTACTGTAGGGTCCTGCTTATACAGCAGGTTAGGTTCTGGGCTACTGTAGGGCCCTGCTTATACAGCAGGTTAGGTTCTGGGCTACTGTAGGGTCCTGCTTATACAGCAGGTTAGATTCTGGGCTACTGTAGGGCCCTGCTTATACAGCAGGTTAGGTTCTGGGCTACTGTAGGGTCCTGCTTATACAGCAGGTTAGATTCTGGGCTACTGTAGGGCCCTGCTTATACAGCAGGTTAGATTCTGGGCTACTGTAGGGCCCTGCTTATACAGCAGGTTAGGTTCTGGGCTACTGTAGGGTCCTGCTTATACAGCAGGTTAGGTTCTGGGCTACTGTAGGGTCCTGCTTATACAGCAGGTTAGGTTCTGGGCTACTGTAGGGTCCTGCTTATACAGCAGGTTAGGTTCTGGGCTACTGTAGGGCCCTGCTTATACAGCAGGTTAGGTTCTGGGCTACTGTAGGGTCCTGCTTATACAGCAGGTTAGGTTCTGGGCTACTGTAGGGCCCTGCTTATACAGCAGGTTAGGTTCTGGGCTACTGTAGGGCCCTGCTTATACAGCAGGTTAGGTTCTGGGCTACTGTAGGGCCCTGCTTATACAGCAGGTTAGGTTCTGGGCTACTGTAGGGCCCTGCTTATACAGCAGGTTAGGTTCTGGGCTACTGTAGGGCCCTGCTTATACAGCAGGTTAGTTTCTGGGCTACTGTAGGGTCCTGCTTATACAGCAGGTTAGGTTCTGGGCTACTGTAGGGTCCTGCTTATACAGCAGGTTAGGTTCTGGGCTACTGTAGGGTCCTGCTTATACAGCAGGTTAGGTTCTGGGCTACTGTAGGGCCCTGCTTATACAGCAGGTTAGGTTCTGGGCTACTGTAGGGTCCTGCTTATACAGCAGGTTAGATTCTGGGCTACTGTAGGGTCCTGCTTATACAGCAGGTTAGATTCTGGGCTACTGTAGGGCCCTGCTTATACAGCAGGTTAGGTTCTGGGCTACTGTAGGGCCCTGCTTATACAGCAGGTTAGGTTCTGGGCTACTGTAGGGTCCTGCTTATACAGCAGGTTAGGTTCTGGGCTACTGTAGGGTCCTGCTTATACAGCAGGTTAGGTTCTGGGCTACTGTAGGGTCCTGCTTATACAGCAGGTTAGGTTCTGGGCTACTGTAGGGCCCTGCTTATACAGCAGGTTAGATTCTGGGCTACTGTAGGGCCCTGCTTATACAGCAGGTTAGGTTCTGGGCTACTGTAGGGTCCTGCTTATACAGCAGGTTAGGTTCTGGGCTACTGTAGGGCCCTGCTTATACAGCAGGTTAGGTTCTGGGCTACTGTAGGGTCCTGCTTATACAGCAGGTTAGGTTCTGGGCTACTGTAGGGTCCTGCTTATACAGCAGGTTAGGTTCTGGGCTACTGTAGGGTCCTGCTTATACAGCAGGTTAGGTTCTGGGCTACTGTAGGGCCCTGCTTATACAGCAGGTTAGGTTCTGGGCTACTGTAGGGCCCTGCTTATACAGCAGGTTAGGTTCTGGGCTACTGTAGGGTCCTGCTTATACAGCAGGTTAGGTTCTGGGCTACTGTAGGGCCCTGCTTATACAGCAGGTTAGGTTCTGGGCTACTGTAGGGTCCTGCTTATACAGCAGGTTAGGTTCTGGGCTACTGTAGGGCCCTGCTTATACAGCAGGTTAGGTTCTGGGCTACTGTAGGGTCCTGCTTATACAGCAGGTTAGGTTCTGGGCTACTGTAGGGTCCTGCTTATACAGCAGGTTAGGTTCTGGGCTACTGTAGGGCCCTGCTTATACAGCAGGTTAGGTTCTGGGCTACTGTAGGGCCCTGCTTATACAGCAGGTTAGGTTCTGGGCTACTGTAGGGTCCTGCTTATACAGCAGGTTAGGTTCTGGGCTACTGTAGGGTCCTGCTTATACAGCAGGTTAGGTTCTGGGCTACTGTAGGGTCCTGCTTATACAGCAGGTTAGGTTCTGGGCTACTGTAGGGTCCTGCTTATACAGCAGGTTAGGTTCTGGGCTACTGTAGGGTCCTGCTTATACAGCAGGTTAGGTTCTGGGCTACTGTAGGGCCCTGCTTATACAGCAGGTTAGGTTCTGGGCTACTGTAGGGCCCTGCTTATACAGCAGGTTAGGTTCTGGGCTACTGTAGGGTCCTGCTTATACAGCAGGTTAGGTTCTGGGCTACTGTAGGGTCCTGCTTATACAGCAGGTTAGGTTCTGGGCTACTGTAGGGCCCTGCTTATACAGCAGGTTAGGTTCTGGGCTACTGTAGGGTCCTGCTTATACAGCAGGTTAGGTTCTGGGCTACTGTAGGGTCCTGCTTATACAGCAGGTTAGGTTCTGGGCTACTGTAGGGTCCTGCTTATACAGCAGGTTAGGTTCTGGGCTACTGTAGGGCCCTGCTTATACAGCAGGTTAGGTTCTGGGCTACTGTAGGGCCCTGCTTATACAGCAGGTTAGGTTCTGGGCTACTGTAGGGTCCTGCTTATACAGCAGGTTAGATTCTGGGCTACTGTAGGGCCCTGCTTATACAGCAGGTTAGGTTCTGGGCTACTGTAGGGTCCTGCTTATACAGCAGGTTAGATTCTGGGCTACTGTAGGGTCCTGCTTATACAGCAGGTTAGATTCTGGGCTACTGTAGGGCCCTGCTTATACAGCAGGTTAGGTTCTGGGCTACTGTAGGGTCCTGCTTATACAGCAGGTTAGGTTCTGGGCTACTGTAGGGTCCTGCTTATACAGCAGGTTAGGTTCTGGGCTCTGCTTGTACAGCAGATTAGGTTTCAGGTTACTGCTGTATAACAAAAATCTCTGTGAAGTGAAATATAGTCTTTTTCACTTTTAAATACATAAAAAAGCCTGATAATATATTTACACTATCAAATATTAAGTGAACACTGGAGCTAGGCCTAAAAATGCATATACAGTACACACATTGCTTACCTTAACCCGTAAACGGTCCAAACGTATATACAGTGGACCCCCGGTTAACGATATTTTTTCACTCCAGAAGTATGTTCAGGTGCCAGTACTGACCGAATTTGTTCCCATAAGGAATATTGTGAAGTAGATTAGTCCATTTCAGACCCCCAAACATACACGTACAAACGCACTTACATAAATACACTTACATAATTGGTCACATTCGGAGGTAATCGTTATGTACACGTTTTTTCAACATTTGAAAGTATGTAAAAAAGTAGATCTTTTTTTTTTTTTACATTTGAAAATGTGTAAAAAAACTTTGATCAACTTTTTTTTTGTTATATTTGAAAATATGTAAAAAAAACGTAGATCTACTTTTGGAGCGCTACACATGTGAATGTAGATCTGCTTGGACCGTTTACGGGTTAAAATAGTTTTGTCCTTAGCTTATAGTGAATGGTGAATATTGTAGGAAGTCTGAATAAATGAAGAATTGGTATAATTGAAAACTTCTGCATTAGTAAAATGCTGTAAAGTGAAGCAGTGCCCTCCTGTACCTTACTTACTCTCATCCCTCCTGCTGCCTTATTGTCCTGCCTCATATTCACCTCAGGTTCTTACCTGGAGTTTACCTGAAGTTGCCTCATTAGGTTACCACGGTATTGTGCCTTTTTGTTATTTAGGTTACCACCCTTGTGACCCAGTCCCAGACCAGGCCTCCTGGTTGCTAGCCTGATCAATCAAACTGTTAGTGCTCCTACCGGATGTTATTCCTCCCTGCTCTCTTTGTAAATTAACTGCCTCTCTTTTGCATCATCAACATTTATCAACTTCTCAAAATATTCTGCCAGTTTTTCCAGTACTTGCATCTCCCCATCCAGCATATCCTTTCTTTCACTCTTAGCTGCCAATTCCATTTGCTCCCCAGGCTACCTTAATTTATAAATCCCCAAAACTGTTACTTATTCTCAGCAAAATTTGTTGATACAGATTCACCTATTCTCTCATTAGCTCTCCTCACTACTCAGTTACCCTTTCTGTTTTTTCTCATAACTCTGCCTTTTGTATAACATTGTTACATTGTAAACCATCTCATGTTTGGGGATGATGTGCTGGTTGTATCATTATTATTATTATTATTATAGGAATAGATGAGGGGGAGAAAAGGTAGATAGAATGTTGAAGGTTTTTATGGAGAGAATCATTTCTCAGTGTAAGTAGAAAGAGAAATGTACAGAAACATATTGATGCTAATGCTTTTAGTTGGGTGAGAGGCATGGTCGTAAACACTGCAGTGAGAGAGAGAGAGGCTGGAGGCAGTGGAGATGTCATATCTGAGATCAGTGTGTGGTGTCAGTATTATGCAGAGAATAAGGAACATGGAAAAGGTGTAATTTAGATGGCAGAGGAAGGGTTTTTGAGATGTTTAGCCAATCACAAAGAATGGAACAAAATAGGTTGATGAAAAGAGTGTATAAACGTGCAGTGTACAAAAGAAGGGTTAAGAATCATTCCAGGAAGTGCTGGAGAAAAGAGGTGAAGGAAGTTTTGAGAGGTAGGAGCCTGAGCATCCAGCAGGTATCAATGACCATGTTCAAAGTAGGTGGAGACAAGGGATTTTGGATTTAATGTGCTGTTGGAGTGTAAGCAAGGCAATAACAGTTATGCAGGAATTTAGGAAAACATTTAGCTGGATTCTGAAGGATGAGCAGAGATGTTGGAGTTCAGAAAGGCATTTGAATTGTGATATTCATGTACTTATGGCAGGACACCTATTGAAAGATTGATGGGGAATGTATTTCATCTTTAGGTTGTTAGCTTGATGGGATATGGCTGATGTGGTATAAAAAAACTATATAAAGGTGTCCCTTGATTTATGAGATTTGTATTATGCAAATTCGCTATTATGTGAGGCCCTTTTCCTACTAGTAATTGTGTATCTGTGATAGACATTCACTGTATGTTGGTACAATGGTTTGCAAAGCACAGTACAGGTCGGCCATCACTAATCTGGCATCATTGGGACCTGTAGTGTGCCGGATTAGTGAGTTTGCTGGATTACAGAGTGGTTAGGTTAGAATACACTTAACTAGCCTATCAGTAAACGTTTTCTACTACATCGTCCTCATTTTCATCAGTGCTTTCTCCTCCATTGGCTTGCTGCTGTGGATTTTCTACCATGTGCTCAATTTCTGAGTCAATATATTGATGAAATTTGAGTCAGTATAATGATTTGAGTCATTATAATGATGAAATCTGAAATTATGCTAGCTGAAATTAGTGCTGGATTACTGATGGAACCGGATAGCTGATTGCCGGATTAGTGATGGCCGACCTGTAACAGTTTTTACTAAGTAGAATTAATTGTTACGGCTTCTCTGAGATTTTTACAGCTGTAATGGGCCTAAAATGCATCTGCAGCATAAATTGAGGAACACCTAAATTCAGTATATATGGTATATATTTTATACTGTATGTATATGTAATTATTATTTAGTAATTTTTTGTGAGTTAATATGTTTTATTTTTCACCAGAAGTTTCCTAGAAAATTAACCAAAACTAAATTAGCTTAATCTTGCACAATTTGTCTCTGGTCATTCTAAATTTACTTATATTATTTTATGCCAGTGAAATATATTATTTCTTTGATGCTCAGATGATTTATTCATTTATTGCGAACACTTGCACTCAAGATGGGTTAGGCAAGGCTTTTCCTGATGAATAAGTTAGCTATGCAAGTTCGGTTTAAAAATCAAGTTCTCGAACAACACAGTGAATGAAAATGAGAATAGGTAACTCTTGAGAAGATTTGGACATCATCTATAGACCTGACTTGGTTGTATGGCATCTCATGTGACATCAGGTCACATCAACATTCTGTCAATATAGCTTAAAACCTCTACAAGTTTTCATAATAAATGTAAATTGTTCATGAAGTTGCAGACATTCGTTTAGCTTGCAATCAAGACGAGTTTGTATACGACTTGACTATTATATTTTGTTCAACCAATCATTTATGTGTAACAATATTATATTCTTTTAACCAATTATTGTGATCATTAAAATGTCTTGCATCAAGGAACAGAAAATTAAAATGTCTTGCATCAAGGAACAGAAAATTAAAATGCTGGACTGATAACCCATACATGTTATTTTTATCACAAAATTACTTCTTTCTTAGTTTGTCCTATGTAAAATTTAACACAATTTGTACAAAGAATTCAAATTCAAATTTTTATTTTTTGTGTAGCATACCAACTAGTTTACATGTATTAAAGTCTTGGTATGCACAAAAAAGTCACTATAATGCTTGAGCATTTTGGGTAGATTAATCCTAATTCTTATACACAACTTAAAACTAGACATAGGTTATGGAGTAGTAAATTTTAATATCGATACAATGTTTATTTTTCTCCAGAGACTTCCCAGTTGGAAAGAATTTTATATGTATAATGTTTTGATGTTCTTTTGCCGTTTTTTAAGAGCTCAGCGGTTATGTGATCCAGCGTTCGTATATGATGAAATACAGTAAACCCTGCATGTAATGGATTAACTGTGGGTAGTGAGTGGCCAGTAATGGCAGCTGTGGTGGGTAGAGAAGAGATTGTTGGGTCAAGATTGTAATAATAATGGACACTTCTGTGACCGACAGACTTTGTCCATTGTTTCCAAATTGATTGACTTGGTGGATTTTGTTTTATATTTCTGAGGTCCCAGAATAAAAAGGCACAACACTGTGATAAACAATATACAAATAACCTGCACATAGTGGAAAGAAACAGACGTATGACAGTGTTTCGCTCTGACTCGGACCATTTTGGTTCACCCGAAATGCTCTGCGTATACAGGGGCTTTCGGCATGTGCACCCAAATGTCATTCTCCTTTTTACAAACATTGTATCATACTGAAATAAGCATTATTTTTACTATATGAAGTGTTTACTGCAGTGCACCCTCCGTCTCCCACCGAGACAGGGTGACCCACCGAGGCAGGGTGACCCACCGAGGCAGGGTGACCCACCGAGGCAGGGTGACCTAAAATGAAAAACAAAAGTTTTTCTTTTATATTTAGTAATTCATACAGAAGAGGTTACTAGCCCCTTGTTCCTAATGAAAATATATGAACCATACCACGGGCGGGATTGAACCCACGATCAGAGAGTCTCAAAACTCCAGACCGTTGCGTTAGCCACTGGACCAGCTAGCCACAATAAGATTCATCCAACTAGGTATACAGTGGACCCCCGACTAACGATGAGCTCCCAACTCGACCAATTATGTAAGTGTATTTTTGTAAGTGCTTTTGTAGGTGTATTTTTGGGGGTCTGAAATGGACTAATCTCATTCACAATATTCCTTATGGGAACAAATTCGGTCTATAACGGCACCCAAACAGACTTCTGGATTGAAATAATATCGTTAGTCGGGGGTCCACTGTATTTCTACACCATAGGAAGGTATGGTTTGTTTGCAATCGTGTCATTACGATTTCGTGAGTCAGAAAATATATGATATAGATTTGAACAAGGATACCCAAAATTTTTATTAACATATTTCTAAAAACACAGGGATCACCTTTCACATTATAATATATAAAATAAGGATCCATCCTGGGCAAAATTATGTTGGAAGTACCATGTGGAAACTTCCTTGAAATTCATCCTTTTGTTAAAAAAATTAATAACAGTGTTGTATTTTAAAATCAAGATATAAATAAAACATTCTGATAAAGAATTCCATAGAGAATATTAATGGGCATTTCTATACAATCCTTTGTACAAAATGTAATAAATTTTATATTGGACCAGCAGTTTTTGATGAATTTTCGACAAGTTATCGAATTAGATCTGGCTACAGCTTGAATGATTTATTTAGCAATTGATTGAAAAAAATAAGAAAATTGCTACATAGAAATGAGTTGTTAGAGGAAATATAATAGTGAAGTGTTGTGAAGGTTAATATTGTACTAATGTTAATCTAAATATAAAGCTAGGACATTATAAATCAAATTTTTGGAAATTTTAGACTCTGTTGTTGGAGCAGGTCACTTAATCCTTAAGGTAACTTGACATGACTTAGTCATGTGGTCATATCAGCTCTATAAGTGATGTACAGTTCTTCTGATTTATATATTTATTTATTTATTTTCTTCACTGTGTTTATTTAGAAAATTTGGGATACGTCATGAAAATACTTGTAATTCATTTTTCTTTCATTTTTGGTCAGTTTATGTATAATACAATATTTTTAGAAAATGTTATGCACCAGAGAAAAATACAGTTATGTGCTGTATAGGATTTTTTGGCAACCCTTTTTTGGGTGTCCACAGGTTGCTTTTGTTCTGACTTTTCAATTTCAGATGGGGTCCAAAAATTCTGCCCCCCGTGCTAGAGTTTCTTGTAGGGATCTTCGCCACGATAGGCTGCCCCTCCCTTATTGCAAACGTAGCAGCCTTTTGGTATATTTTAAAATATTTCTAGTCCGTGTTTTAATACCTTTTCAGTCCACTGTGTCATTTTCCGTATGGCTGGAGTTATAATTATTTAATAGAATTATTAGCATTTTTCATATTGTACTATTGTTAATTCAGAATTTATTGTTTTATTATGATCTGTGTCATTTACATATCCCTCTTAAGGATATCTTATGGTTTATCATTTATTTCTTTTTTCCTGCCGCTGTGTTTCCGGACAATATCTTGAGAATGCCTCTGCAGATTAACTTGAAACTTGCAATGCTTGTCTACAGTATGTTTGTAAAATAAAGCTTACTATTAAAAGTAAACAGCTTAGCCCTATCTTATCTGTTTTAGGCAATAATTTTTACTATATCAGGGAAAGGGAGACTACACTAGAATCACTAAGAAGTACACTAAACAGTTCAAGAGGTTAATTACCTAATTACCTATTAATTGCCGTATTTTATGGCATTGAAGATGCTATTGTTTTTAAAAATAGTTCTTGAAAATTTACCCATCTTCTTGGAGGATAAAGTACTGTTTACCTTTTTATCAAAATTTAGCCAATCAGAATTGGGGGCATCCTCGATGCCAGAGCGTATTGTTCACCGTAAAATACGGTAATTACCCATTTGTGGTTACAGAAGCGGAGATTTGCTTATTGTGTCCTGTTGGCAGTATTTAAAGTGCAGTATGTAGATTTTTCCACAAATTCCCAGTGGTGATTACTTATTTGTAATTACCTGGTCGTAGCTGCTGGATCAGAACTATGCTCATGTTGTCCTATCTTCGATAACCTCTTTATCATATAATTTTTTTTTAAATTTCCAATAATTGAAGCACTTACTGCATTCTCATGTGTTAATAATTTTTTAAAAATTTCCAATAATTGAATCGCTTAATTATATCCTCTTTTGTTTCTGTATTTTTAAATTTCCAATAATTTAAACACTACATCCTCTTGGGTTTCTACCTCTCTATCTGTGAAGAAACATTTCCTAGAATCCCATCAGCTTCTCACTGTCCTCTGCTAGCATATACATCTTTGTCTTTTAACATACCAGCCATATCCCACCGAGGTGGGGTGGCCCAAAAGGAAAAACGAAAGTTTTTCCTTTCAAATTTAGTAATATAGTAATATATATATAGGATTGCTGGTGTCCATTTTTCTGTCTCATGAACATGCAAGGTTTCAGGTATGTCTTGCTACTTCTACTTACACTTAGGTCACACTACACATACATGTACAAGCATATATATATACATACACACCCCTCTGGGTTTTTTTCTGTTTTCTTTATAGTTCTTGTTCTTGTTTATTTCCTCTTACCTCCATGGGGAAGTGGAACAGAATTCTTCCTCCATAAGCCATGCGTGTCATAAGAGGCGACTAAAATGCCGGGAGCAAGGGGCTAGTAACCCCTTCTCCTGTACATATTACTAAATGTAAAAGGAGAAACTTTCGTTTTTCCTTTTGGGCCACCCCGCCTCGGTGGGATACGGCCGGCGTGTTGAAAGAAAGAAGAAATACAGGAGAAGGGGTTACTAGCCCCTTGCTCCCGGCATTTTAGTCACCTCTTACGACACGCATGGCTTACGGAGGAAGAATTCTGTTCCACTTCCCCATGGAGAAGCATATACATATGCTACATTATTTTAGGTCGCAGTCTAGCAGTATAAAACCGTGGGGAATTTCCAACTGGCTGCTCATGATTTTAACATGTACCCGAGTTTTGAAACACTTGAGCAACATTTGGGAATATTTATTGGGGAAATGTTTTGTTAAACATTTTCCCAATAAAGATTCCCAGATGTTGCATAAGTGTCTCATTCTTAGAGTCTGGGATAGATTGATCAGTCCTGGTTAGCCTCCATTGATGCCACATTCTGGTTATTTAGCTCAGACTTATTATGATAACAAGTTATCCAAGTCACCTGTTTATCATAGTGTTATCAGCAGTAATAATTATTATTTTTATTACCCATAGATAACCCGCACATAGGAGAATGAAACCTGTGATGATGTTTTGGTCTGACTTGGACCATTAACTAGCCACATAGAAGTGTGAAGGGAACGGAGCACCTCTGTGTGACTAGTTAATGGCCCAAGTCATACTGAAACGTCACCATAAATTTCATTCTCATGTGTGTGGGTTATTTGTATATTGTTCCAGTCACGATATTATCCCTTATTATTCTTTATTATTATCATTATTATTATTATTGTTGTTGTTGTTATTACTATATTGAGGGAAAGGTAAAGCCATAGCAATCATACAACGTCTAGAAAATGGAAGGTAATCAGGTTTAATCCAAGGAATGGGCATTTGTAGTTCATTCGCTGAACATCCCTTTACCAGTATGAAGGTTCCTTGTTTGAGAGGATCAACATGGGCAGGTTGTTTACTTATCACTAGGCAGGTGTCCATTACTTTATGAAGCACTTGCATTCAAATGCATGGCAGCTACACTAAGCTTAATGACACGTGTACCTGCACTAGGCTTAATGACATGTGTACCTGTACTAAGCTTAATGACACATGTACCTGTACTAAGCTTAATGACACATGTACCTGTACTAAGCTTAATGACACATGTACCTGTACTAAGCTTAATGACACATGTACCTGTACTAAGCTTAATGACACCTATATCTGTATTAAGCTTAATGACACTTAATTGCATATAAGAATCTTCAGCATGCTTTGCGAACCACAACAATTATATTTGATGAATGACTATAGCACATACAGGATTACCAATAGAAATGGGATCTGGAGTTTATCTGGAGAGAGTTCCGGGGGTCAACGCCCCCGCGGCCCGGTCTGTGACCAGGCCTCCTTAGGTCAGTGTCCCAGGATGCAACCCACACCAGTCGACTAACACCCAGGTACCCATTTTACTGATGGGGAACATAGACAACAGGTGGAAAGAAACACGTCCAATGTTTCTACTCTGGCTGGGAATCGAACCCAGGCCCTCGCCGTGTGAAGCGAGAGCGTTAACCACCAGGCCACCAGAGCCATTCATTACAGTGCACCCACAGAAACCAAACTCACATAAACCAAACCTACATAACCCAAACTTACATAAACCAAACCTACATAACCCAAACTTACATAAACTAAACCTACATAACCCAAACTTACATAAACTAAACCTACATAACCCAAACTCACATAAACCAAACCTACATAACCCAAACTCACATAAACCAAACCTACATAACCCAAACTTACATAAACCAAACCTACATAACCCAAACTCACATAAACCAAACCTACATAACCCAAACTTACATAAACCAAACCTACATAACCCAAACTTACATAAACTAAACCTACATAAAGAGAGTCCTTCATGAATGAGCCCACACAAAACTAACGTACGTAAAATGAATGAGTAATGAAACAAATACACATACAGTGAATGCTTCATTCAACATACCTGCATAGAGCAAGCCCACATAGAGTGAACCCACATAGAGCATGCCCACATAGTGAACCCACATAGAGCAAGCCCACATAGTGAACCCACATAGAGCAAGCCCACATAGAGTGAACCCACATAGAGCAAGCCCACATAGAGTGAACCCACGTAGAGCAAGCCCACATAGAGTGAACCCACATAGAGTGAACCCACATAGAGCAAGCCCACATAGAGTGAACCCACATAGAGCAAGCCCATATAGAGTGAACCCACATAGAGCAAACCGACATAGAGTGAACCCACATAGAGCAAGCCCACATAGAGTGAACCCACATAGAGCAAGCCCACATAGAGTGAACCCACATAGAGCATGCCCACATAGAGTGAACCCACATGGAGCAAGCCCACATAGAGTGAACCCACATAGAGCAAGCCCACATAGAGTGAACCCATGTAGAGCAAGCCCACATAGAGTGAACCCACATAGAGCAAGCCCACATAGAGTGAACCCACATAGAGCAAGCCCATATAGAGTGAACCCACATAGAGCAAACCGAGATAGAGTGAACCCACATAGAGCAAGCCCACATAGAGTGAACCCACATAGAGCAAGCCCACATAGAGTGAACCCACATAGAGCAAGCCCACATAGAGTGAACCCACATAGAGTGAACCCATATAGAGCAAGCCCACATAGAGTGAACCCACATAGAGCAAGCCCACATAGAGCAAGCCCACATAGAGTGAACCCATATAGAGCAAGCCCACATAGAGTGAACCCACATAGAGCAAGCCCACATAGAGTGAACCCACATAGAGCAAGCCCACATAGTGAACCCATATAGAGCAAGCCCACATAGAGTGAACCCACATGGAGCAAGCCCACATAGAGTGAACCCACATGGAGCAAGCCCACATAGAGTGAACCCATATAGAGCAAGCCCACATAGAGTGAACCCACATAGAGCAAGCCCACATAGAGTGAACCCACATAGAGCAAGCCCACATAGAGTGAACCCACATGGAGCAAGCCCACATAGAGTGAACCCACATAGAGCAAGCCCACATAGAGTGAACCCACATAGAGCAAGCCCACATAGAGTGAACCCACATAGAGCAAGCCCACATAGAGTGAACCCACATGGAGCAAGCCCACATAGTGAACCCACATAGAGCAAGCCCACATAGAGTGAACCCACATAGAGCAAGCCCACATAGAGGTAGCGCAGCAAGAGGGTATAAATCATTAAATGCATCCCTTGCTCATTGCCTCCAAAATTATATTATATTATTTATTTATTTATTTATTTAAAAATTTGAGCACACATACAGAGGTACAAAAAATACAGATAAGAGCAGCATGCCAAAGCCACTTATACTATGCATAGCATTACGGGCTGGCTTAAAATTAACTTAAGATGAACTAAGCAATGATGACATCAGTGATAAAACTTTAATGTAAACAGATTACTATAAAGCACAAGTGAGTATTACAAAGACAGGTCATATGGTTGTATGCATTGTTGTACATTCAGTAGAATGGAGTATTCTGTTAGGTAGTGTATTTAAAAAAATAATAAAGTTAGATTGGGTTTTAGGTTTAACATTTATGTGATATAATTGTGAGAAACATTTAAGATATACAATTTATAAGGTTCAGTTATTCAGTATTTATTTGGTTTTGGGTGAGTAAGTGATCTTTGAGAAGAGACTTGAATTTATAAACAGGTAGTGTTTCTTTTATATTTACAGGTAATGAGTTCCAGATTTTAGGGCCTTTTATGTGCATTGAGTTTTTGCATAGCGTGAGATGGACACGAGGAACATCAAAGAGTGATCTGTGCCTTGTGTTATGGTCATGTGTTCTGTTGAGGTTGGCAAGGAGATGTTTGAGGGGAGGGTTAATATCAGAGTTAAGTGTTCTATGTATGTAATAGGTGCAGTAATAAGTATGAATGTTTTGTATGGTGAGTAGGTTTAGTGTATTGAATATTGGTGGAGTGTGCTGCCTATAGTGAGAATTTGTTATCATTCTAACTGCAGCCTTTTGTTGGGTAATTAGTGGTCTGAGATGGTTACTTGTTGTTGAGCCCCATGCACAAATTCCATAGGTGAGATAGGGGTAAATAAGAGAGTGATATAGGGCCAGGAGGGCTGACTGTGGAGCATAGTACCGTATCTTCGATAGTATGCCTACAGTCTTGGAAATTTTCTTAGAAATTTGTTGTATATGTGTATGAAATTTGAGTCTATTATCAAGGTGGATTCCTAAGAATTTTCCCTCTGTTAGCTTTGTGATAGGTGATCCGTTTATCATTATGTTAAGAGGGACATCTGTAGCTCTGTTACCAAACTGAATGAAGTAGGTTTTGTCAATGTTTAGTGTAAGTTTGTTAGTCCTCATCCAGGTAGATATTTTCTGTAATTCGGTATTTACAGTATTGGCTAGCGTGACTGGGCTCGGGTGGGAGAAGACGTATGTAGTGTCATCTGCAAAGAGTGTGGGTTTGAGTAATTGCGAAGCATTTGGTAGGTCATTTATGTATAAGAGAAAGAGAAGAGGGCCAAGGACACTTCCCTGTGGGACACCAACTGTAATTGGTTGTGCAGAAGAGTTTGCCCCATTTGCATACACATATTGGCTTCTGTTGCTGAGGTATGACTTGAGGTAGTTGAGGGAGTGCCCTCTTATACCATAGTGTGACAATTTTACGTGGAGCAAGTCATGGTTAACTGTATCAAAAGCTTTACGTAAGTCAATGAAGATCCCCAGTGGGACTTCTTTTTTCTCTATTGCAGTGTATATATGTTCTAGCATGTGTATAATAGCATCATTAGTATTTTTATTTGGCCTGAATCCAAATTGGCAGGGGTTGAGTATGTTTTGGGAGATAAGGTAGGAGTAGATTCGTTTATGAATTAATTTTTCGAAGATTTTTGAGAGAGGGTGTAAGTTGGATATTGGCCTATAGTTATTCAACTCTGTTTGGTCTCCTCCTTTGTGGATCGGGGTGACCCTTGCTATTTTGAGTACTGTAGGGAAGGTGGAGGATTCAATGGATTTGTTAAAGAGTGTTGCAATGATTGGTGTTAGCACTTGTGACACTTTTTTGTATATAAAGGGTGGTAAGGTATTTAAATCTCCTGCCTTGTTTTTTAGCGTGTTGATAATAAGGGAGACTTCGTATGGGTTAGTCGGAGCTAGGAACAGTGTGTTCGGGTAGTTGCCAGTGAGGTAGTCATTTGGTGGGGTATCTGAGCTTGGGATTTTATTGGCAAGGTTTTGTCCTATAGTGGAGAAGAAGTCATTGAGTCTGTTTGCTGTTTCTGTTGGTGGGAGTTGGGGTTCATCTGATTTTGCTAATTTTATTTCGCTATTTCGTGATATCTTTTTTGTTCCTAGAATTTCTGATAGGGTTTTCCAGGTCTTTTTTATATCACCTCGTAAGTTGGATAATCTGTTCTCATAATACAATTTTTTTGCCCTTCTTATCAGGCTGGTTAGGATTGACGAGTAACGTTTTGTTTGGTCTCTGGTTATGT